>NW_026873040.1:0-14207 GCF_032173495.1 Musca vetustissima | reverse complement strand
CTTTGTGATTTCCATCACAAATATGCATTGTCAAATTCTAACGAGTGACATTTCGATTAAGCGCCACTTTGCAACTCTCTCGCTTCTCTCGTTGCTTTAAACGTCACTCTTTTACTTCTCGTTTTGGATTTCGTCCAACCATCAGCAACAAATTTGTAAGTGATATTATTCTACGATAATATTTCTAATAATTTTCAATAAAACACATTGTCAATATTGACATCAAAATTCTAATTCCCCTTTGTTTTATTTATTTTCATTGCTACGCAAACATTCGGTCCTGAGCGAACCGGATAATTTAATTGTTCACGACAATTAATACGAAGGTTTTCTTCTTCTTCCCCTTTTTAGAAGACACCGAGTGTCGTTGTTTTCTTTAAATTTCCGAAAAAAATAAACATCCAAACAAACATAACCTGGTCGTCTTACAATACGCGGCTTGTTGTTGTAAACGATAATCGCTTCATACCCACCCGGTCGTATACAAAGTGATATTTCTCTACGAGAATAAAATAAAACAAAATAAAAAAAATAAAACTAGTGAGAACAGTGAAAAAGTACCCTACATTGTTTCAGTGATTTTTTTACATTCCATAAAAATACAAACAAAATAGCCTAAACAGTGTCTGAATAGAAAGTTAGGGTAGCAAATCGAGACTATTTAGAAGGCATAGTCTTAACGTGTCTTTAAATATTTAAGACATAGCTAAATACAACCTGCTTATACACTTTTTATTAGAACAAAACTGTGAAAACAATAAATTGTATATTTTTCGCATATATATTTATTTGATACAGTCTACATTGATAATCTTTTATGCTCTATATTAGTTTATACATTAGATGTTTCTTATCGAAAATGATAAATACATATATTAGGCTTTCTTCTATCATCTTCTACGCAAAATCATATTCATAAGCATTACATTCTAATGTAGATCTGGAAATCAATATTTAACAATATTTGTTTAATCTAAACCTATTTTTACTTTTGTACGTTAGAAGTTGACTACCTACTATTTGTATGCATCTTTGTGATTTCCATCACAAATATGCATTGTCAAATTCTAACGAGTGACATTTCGATTAAGCGCCACTTTGCAACTCTCTCGCTTCTCTCGTTGCTTTAAACGTCACTTTTTTACTTCTCGTTTTGGATTTCGTCCAACCATCAGCAACAAATTTGTAAGTGATATTATTCTACGATAATATTTCTAATAATTTTCAATAAAACACATTGTCAATATTGACATCAAAATTCTAATTCCCCTTTGTTTTATTTATTTTCATTGCTACGCAAACATTCGGTCCTGAGCGAACACGACAATTAATACGAAGGTTTTCTTCTTCTTCCCCTTTTTAGAAGACACCAACACAAAATCACCAAACCATCCTCATTTCTCATCATTTTATTTTATTTAATTACAATAAAAAAATCAAGGTACGTATCTCTGTTTAAGAGTCCATTCGCGAGTGTCGTTGTTTTCTTTAAATTTCCGAAAAAAATAAACATCCAAACAAACATAACCTGGTCGTCTTACAATACGCGGCTTGTTGTTGTAAACGATAATCGCTTCATACCCACCCGGTCGTATACAAAGTGATATTTCTCTACGAGAATAAAATAAAACAAAATAAAAAAAATAAAACTAGTGAGAACAGTGAAAAAGTACCCTACATTGTTTCAGTGATTTTTTTACATTCCATAAAAATACAAACAAAATAGCCTAAACAGTGTCTGAATAGAAAAAATATTCAAAGGCTAAAGCAAAAAAGAAAACAAAAAACAATAACAAATATCCAGGCACTCAGTGAAACACACAACTGCATTAACCAGTATTGTTGTTGTTAATGTTCGATCGCATTCTCACTGTTCCCACTTCAAACCTTTGTATACTCACGAATAGGGTTATTAAAGTGGACTGATAAAATTTTGAAAACTATTTTTTATAAAAAATAAAATTTTTTTGATTAATAATTTCGCTTGGTTTTTCTAACACGATCAAAAACATAAATTTTTAAAAAATCGTAACGCACCCTACAATCGGTCGTACACTGAAAAAAAATATATATCGATATAAACATATAAAAATATTTTTTGCCAATATTAATATATAGAATTTAACTTAATATTATTAAATAATAATTGAAAATTTTTCGAAAAAAAAATTGTTGTGATCGTGTGTACCCTACAGTCCGTGCACGCTACATCCTGCAATTTTAAAAATTAGCGAAAATTATTGAATTCTTTTTAAATATTTCTCTTTTTCAAAAAGTTTTAAATTTTTTGACACCTCCGGTGTTATAATTAAAACTTTGTATATTCCATATACACTTAGAGAAGTTTTTGAAATTTTCAGTACACTGAAAAAAATTTATATATTAAAATTTTTCGCTTTTCTTGGAAATTTGATAATTTTTGTGGTTCTATCAGAAAAAAAAGAAAAAAGTTGTTGTATTTACGATACATCGCTGATTTTTTTCCAATTTTAATCATTCTGCTCTTGATTTGTTGAATAATATGAATTTTCATTCAATTTTAATT
Organism: Musca vetustissima; assembly: GCF_032173495.1. Lineage (NCBI taxonomy): Eukaryota > Metazoa > Arthropoda > Insecta > Diptera > Muscidae > Musca > Musca vetustissima. Next base: position 11,662 of record NW_026873040.1, on the reverse strand, counting down.
GAGAAATTTTTTTTGGGTTTTTTTAGTTCGATTTTTTGATTTTACGGTGACATTTTGGCTTTTAATCCATTTTTTCTAAAAATCATTGCCTTATTTCTACACTTCCCACAAGTGTTCTAAATAAATATAAAAATTGTGTTAATTTTTCTTCTTCGCGGAATATTATTTTCTTTATTTTTGAATTAATTCTTTATCAAAATGCCTTTGACTCCACTAGACTTCTTCATCAGAGCCACTGATGCTCTCGTAAAATTCGACGCTTGCATCACCTCCCTGCAGGAGGAAGATCTTGAAGCTAAGGAACTTTGGCGTAAAGTCAAAGAATGTTATGAAAAATGCATGAACGAGATTCACATCGAAGAAAACCCTTCTGAAGAAGAAGTTCTCTCGGTTGAAAGCAAATATCAGGTCGCTTTTAGAGCATATGTAAAAGTCTTATCTTCCCTCAATAGAAAGGTTGATCTACTTCGTCCTACGCCTAAAACTCCAACTAAAGAATTTGCCTCAAGATGAGGAAACCGCTTCGGTTTCTGGTGTTTCGCACCAAACAGTTACTCTTGCTGATGATACTCATATTTCTCTTAATGATAGTTTTGCACATAGTATCAATCTTCCACCTTGTGATATTGATGTTTTCAATGGTGACATTCTTACATGGCCAACCTTCCGGGATTTCTTTTCGGCTGTGTATATAAGTAATTCTCGACTTAGTGACATAGAAAAATTATGCCATTTAATCAAAAAAACTAGTGGTGATGCTCGAGATATAGTGTCAAAATTTCCCTTAACTCATAAAAGTTTTAGTTTGGCATGGAAAGCTTTAAAAGAAGCTTATGATAATGTTCGCATTTTGGTTAACAACCGAATTAAAGCTCTATTTGATCTTCCAATAATAGATAATGAGACTAGCGCTGCTTTAAAAAATTTGCAAAGAGGTATTAATGGGTGTGTTTCTGCCATGGCCATTTACGATGTTCCTACGGATAATTGGGACCCAATTTTAGTATTTCTTTGTTTGCAAAGACTTCCCAAAGATACAGTTACGCTGTGGGAACAAAATATAAAAGATAAATCTGATTTGTCCTCTTGGAAAGATCTTGATCTCTTTCTAACCGAAAGAATCCAAACACTTACTTGCCTAAAACATATAAAGGGAATAGACTCCAATAAAAAAATCGAACAGAAAAAAGTTAGGACGCATTTCACGAATGCCGCTCCATCTCGCACATCACAGTCCTCTGAGAAGTTTTGCATATTTTGTCCTAGGCAAATTCATCACTTACGTGTTTGCCCCGAATTTAGAAAACGTTCTCCTAATGACCGCTTCTCATTGGTAAAAAGGCATAAATTGTGCATTAATTGTTTGTCAAAACGTCACGATGTTAGGAATTGCACAAGTTCACATAGTTGTTTAAAATGTAATAGACGTCATCATAGTTTACTTCACCAAGATACGGCACCAAACAATACTTCAAATAATTCTACGGCTACGACCCAAGTCTCTTTACAGTCCACTCATGTTCCGCATGTCACCCCATCAACTAGTTCTAACCCAAATATGCCTTCCACATCAACAGGTCAAACTTCTAACTCTTTAACTAGACAAGTATTCCATACGTCACAAAACAAAACTGTTCTTTTGGGCACAGCGATGGTGAATATTGCTTGAAGCATCCTTTATAACAGAAAGGTTACAACAGCGTCTTTGCATAGCCACTACTTCCACTCAAGCTACTATTTCCGGCGTAAACCAATCTGTTTCAATAATGCCACGAAAATTGTGTTCGCTGTGTGTAGGTTCTCCCGTAGACAGTACGCTCTTTATGGAAATGACAGCATTAGTAGTTCCTACTATTTCAGGCAATCTTCCTTCGTTCTCCATCAGCAGGGAACTTGCCGCCAATATGCCAAATCTTCGTTTGGCTGATAGAAATTTGTTTGACTGTCGCCCAGTAGACATTTTAATAGGAGCGGATTTATATCCTAAAATACTGCTGCCGGGAATCCAATCTAATATCTTAGGTTCCTTAATAGCACAGAAAACAGTATTCGGCTGGACCATTACTGGTCCAGTTCCTACGAGTGGCATAGGTCTCTCGAATAACATTACCACATTTTCAACAAATGTTAAATTTTCTCCCGAAGATAATCTTAACCAGACTATCCTTCGTTCTTGGGAATTAGAAGAAATTCCTTCAGACCAATACTGTGAAGATAATTATAAGCGCACAACATATAAGGACTTTAATGGCAGATACGTGGTATTTCTCCCAATTAAACCCGAATTTAACGGCCAAATAGATCTCGGACATTCGAGGACAAATTGTCTACAACAGTTCCTTCGCAATGATTCATCACTCCTTAGAAAACCTAATGTAAAAGAAATATATGATGGAGTAGTACTTGAATATTTAAATTTAGACCATATGAGGCCAGTTTCGACTACGTCGACAAATTCTACAGTTTGTTATCTGCCTCATCATCCGGTCATCAACCCAGACAAACAAACTACAAAACTACGGGTTGTTTTTAATGCATCTAATCGAACATCAAATGGGAAAAGCCTCAACGACATTTTACACGTCGCTCCGACTCTTCATCTTGACTTGGTCCTCCTAATTTTACGATGGAGATTATATCAATATGTTTTTAATTGTGACATTACTCAAATGTATCGTCAGATACGAGTATATCCAAGCCACACGGGTCTCCAGAGAATTCTTTTCAGGGATTCTCTCAATAATCCTATCCAAGATTATGAGCTACAGACGGTAACGTTTGGAGTTAACTGCGCTCCCTATTTAGCTATTCGAACTTTATTACAGTTGGCCGATGATATTGAATCTCAATTCCCTCATGCTGCACATATCCTACGGAAGTGCATGTACGTTGACGACGTCTTGACGGGATATCATGACTTGGAGACTGCGCATAAATCGAGAGACCAACTAATTAGTGCTTTAGGTTCCGCCAAATTTGAATTGCGAAAATGGACGTCTAATGTTCGCTCTATCATAGAGCCACTTCCCCTCGAATATTTAATAGATTCTCAAATACTTAATTTCGTGGAAACAAGTAGTTCCAAAACTCTCGGCATTAGATGGAATGCTCAATTGGATATTTTTTACTTTAATGTAAAGCCTCTTTTCCACAAACATAATTATAGCACGGGAAGTGCTTTCTGCAATTGCTAAATTATTTGATCCTATAGGCTGGTTAAGCCCAGTAATTATAGTAGCAAAAATTATTATGCAACGCATATGGCTTGCCAAAATTGATTGGGATGATTCTCTTCCGTATTCGACGGAAAAAGAGTGACAGAAATTCGTTGAAACATATCAGGGTGTTAATTCTATTCAAATACCTCGATGGGTCAAATATAAGCCTGATTGTGTAGCCGAACTTCATATTTTTTCTGATGCCTCAGAGAAGGCATACGCGGGGGTGGTGTACATCCGTATAATTAAATCAAATGGTGAAATTTCCACATTTCTGCTTTCCAGCAAAACAAAAGTAGCCCCAATAAAATCAATTTCACTTCCCAGGCTAGAATTGTGTGGTGCAGTTTTAGCATTAGAATTGTATAAAGTAATTGCTGCTGAAATTGATATAGTTTTTCAAAAAGTTTATTGTTGGGCCGATTCTATGATCGTCCTTTCCTGGTTAAAGAAAACCCCCTCCACATGTCGACATTCGTTGCTAATAGGGTATGCAGGATTCATGAAAATGTTGGTCAGAGCAATTGGCATCACGTGCGATCTGAAGACAATCCTGCTGACTTAGGTAGTCGAGGCATTTCACCGTTGGAGTTGTCATCGTCACAAATTTGGTGGCATGGGCCACATTGGCTTCGCCAAGATAGTTCCCAATGGGATATTCAAGATTCATCGGCACTAGATACAGATATTGAAAAACGCACTATTAAGTGCCACGTTACATTCTTTTCGCATTTTCAGGATATTTTAGAAGATTTTTCCAAAATAAAGATAAAGCGTTACGCGCTATAGCGATGGTATACCGTTTCTTCTATAAAACACATCCATCACATAAAGGTCGACATTCTTTCCATGAAAAATATCCTACAAGTTCTGAAATAAACATGGCTAGATTACGTCTTGTTATGATAGCTCAGAAAGTCCACTATGCAGAAGAATATAACAGTTTATTGAATGGCAGGTCGATAGATTCTAAAAGTTCCCTTTTACCATTGAATCCTTTTCTAGACGATAAAGGCGTCTGCTTTTCTACGAAAGCAATTCATCTTGAAGCTACATCAGATTTGTCAACGGCAACATTTTTGACCGCTTTTCATAGATTTATTTCACGGCGTGGGTGCCCTAGAACTATTTTTTTCCGACAATGGTACCAACTTTGTCGGCGCTTCAAGAGAGTTAGATCGCGAATTCAAAATTGTATTTCTGGAAAGTCGTGATAGGATTTGTTCTCATTATAACCACCAGCAGCTTTTATGGAGATTCATCCCAGCTGGAGCACCACATATGGGTGGGCTCTGGGAAGCTGCAGTTAAAAGTTTTAAAATGTTCGTAAACATGCTAGTCACTTTAAATATACATTCGAGGAGTTATCAACGATACTTTCTCGAATTGAAGCCTGTTTAAATTCAAGGCCATTGTGTCCTATGAATGATGGTGCAGAAAATCCGATAGCATTAACTCCAGGTCATTTTCTAATAGGGTCTCCTATTCTGGCTCCTGCCGAACCATTAATCGAAGAATCTCCCTTGTATATCGTCAATCGGTATCGTAAATTAAAAGCGCTTACTCAGCAATTCTGCCTCCGGTGGAAAGATGAGTACCTTAAATGTCTCCATAAACGTTATAAATGGCAGCATTCCGAGCGCGATATACAAACGGACGATGTTGTAGTAATTCGTCACGAACAATTACCTCCCACCGCGTGGAAATTAGGTCGTGTAACTAATGTTTATCCCGGTACCGACGGTCGCGTTAGAGTAGTCGATGTAAAAACGGAAAACGGGATTGTAAGACGACCAGTAGCCAAGTTGGTCATTCTGACCAATTAAAAATTGGTTAAATTTCTTAAATTCGCAACCTCTCTATTTTTTCGTAGAATGGAAAATTTAAATGAGATGGTTGCCACTCCTCTGCCTGACTATGAGGATGATGTCCCCATGTCGGATGAGGACAGAGATGACGACATTATTATGGTTCCGCTCACCGATTTGGACCCCACTCCAGCAAATGAAAACAATGCCGAAGCTGCAGCCGCTGCTCCTCGTAATGAGCTTGCTCCCGCCGAGGTTTTAGTAGTCCAACCTGCTGTGACCGGGATGTCTTCTGAGCCAGCAGCTCCTCTACGGGAGACTGCACCTGCTGGTTCCGATGTACGCTTCTCTGGAAGCGACCCAATGGCGAATGCATGTGAGGGCTCCGCAGGTTCCAGGAAGTGTCGTATGTGCCATCAGAAGCACCATCTCAGGCATTGTGGTAGCTTTAAGGGGCTACCACTAAATAAGCGCATCCGGACCGTGGTCAACTACACGTTTGCTCCAATTGTTTGGGTGCTGGTCACGTGCTCCGGAACTGCCGGACTGCATCAGTATGCGAAGAGTGCAAGGGCAGACATCACACCCTACTTCATCCGTCCGATCCCTCTTCTCCTTCCGCAAGAAATAGTAGTCCGCGTTCCCATAGACGTAAACGTCCATCCGCTTCTGCTGGTCCGTCCGTTCCACCGACTCCAGTGAACCCTGTCCGTAGTCTGGCAATACAGCCAATTGTTACGTTGGGCCCTACCATTGTCGCTCAACTTTTCTTGGGTTCACGACGGGTCCCCGTCCGAGCACTTCTGGACCCATGTGCAGGTAACAGCCGTATATGCAGTTCATTGGTCCAGTCGTTGCGACTACCTTCCATGCCCGTAGGACCCGATCTATTTTCCCAGATCTCGTTGGGCTCGACCTACAATTCGTCGACCAAGTTGTTGGTGTGTGCCCGAGTGATGAACCTCACCCACTTGGTTTCTCCCACCTAAGATCTTGATCTCTTTCTAACCGAAAGAATCCAAACACTTACTTGCCTAAAACATATAAAGGGAATAGACTCCAATAAAAAATCGAACAGAAAAAAGTTAGGACGCATTTCACGAATGCCGCTCCATCTCGCACATCACAGTCCTCTGAGAAGTTTTGCGTATTTTGTCCTAGGCAAACTCATCACTTACGTGTTTGCCCCGAATTTAGAAAACGTTCTCCTAATGACCGCTTCTCATTGGTAAAAAGGCATAAATTGTGCATTAATTGTTTGTCAAAACGTCACGATGTTAGGAATTGCACAAGTTCACATAGTTGTTTAAAATGTAATAGACGTCATCATAGTTTACTTCACCAAGATACGGCACCAAACAATAATTCAAATAATTCTACGGCTACGACCCAAGTCTCTTTACAGTCCACTCATGTTCCGCATGTCACCCCATCAACTAGTTCTAACCCAAATATGCCTTCCACATCAACAGGTCAAACTTCTAACTCTTTAACTAGACAAGTATTCCATACGTCACAAAACAAAACTGTTCTTTTGGGCACAGCGATGGTAAATATTGCTCACCAGGGTATTACGTATCCAGCTCGTGCTTTAATAGATCCTGCTTCTGAAGCATCCTTTATAACAGAAAGGTTACAACAGCGTCTTTGCATAGCCACTACTTCCACTCAAGCTACTATTTCCGGCGTAAACCAATCTGTTTCAATAATGCCACGAAAATTGTGTTCGCTGTGTGTAGGTTCTCCCGTAGACAGTACGCTCTTTATGGAAATGACAACATTAGTAGTTCCTACTATTTCAGGCAATCTTCCTTCGTTCTCCATCAGCAGGGAACTTGCCGCCAATATGCCAAATCTTCGTTTGGCTGATAGAAATATGTTTGACTGTCGCCCAGTAGACATTTTAATAGGAGCGGATTTATATCCTAAAATACTGCTGCCGGGAATCCAATCTAATATCTTAGGTTCCTCAATAGCACAGAAAACAGTATTCGGCTGGACCATTACTGGTCCAGTTCCTACGAGTGGCATAGGTCTCTCGAATAACATTACCACATTTTCAACAAATGTTAAATTTTCTCCCGAAGATAATCTTAACCAGACTATCCTTCGTTTTTGGTAATTAGAAGAAATTCCTTCAGACCAATACTGTGAAGATAATTATAAGCGCACAACATATAAGGACTTTAATGGCAGATACGTGGTATTTCTCCCAATTAAACCCGAATTTAACGGCCAAATAGATCTCGGACATTCGAGGACAAATTGTCTACAACAGTTCCTTCGCAATGATTCATCACTCCTTAGAAAACCTAATGTAAAAGAAATATATGATGGAGTAGTACTTGAATATTTAAATTTAGACCATATGAGGCCAGTTTCGACTACGTCGACAAATTCTACAGTTTGTTATCTGCCTCATCATCCGGTCATCAACACAGACAAACAAACTACAAAACTACGGGTTGTTTTTAATGCATCTAATCGAACATCAAATGGGAAAAGCCTCAACGACATTTTACACGTCGGTCCGACTCTTCAACTTGACTTGGTCCTCCTAATTTTACGATGGAGATTATATGAATATGTTTTTAATTGTGACATTACTCAAATGTATCGTCAGATACGATTAAATCCAAGCCACACGGCTCCAGAGATTTCTTTTCAGGGATTCTCCCAATAATCCTATCCAAGATTATGAGCTACAGACGGTAACGTTTGGAGTTAACTGCGCTCCCTATTTAGCTATTCGAACTTTATTACAGTTGGCCGATGATATTGAATCTCAATTCCCTCATGCTGCACATATCCTACGGAAGTGCATGTACGTTGACGACGTCTTGACGGGATATCATGACTTGGAGACTGCGCATAAATCGAGAGACCAACTAATTAGTGCTTTAGGTTCCGCCAAATTTGAATTGCGAAAATGGACGTCTAATGTTCGCTCTATCATAGAGCCACTTCCCCTCGAATATTTAATAGATTCTCAAATACTTAATTTCGTGGAAACAAGTAGTTCCAAACCTCTGGGCATTAGATGGAATGCTCAATTGGATATTTTTTACTTTAATGTAAAGCCTCTTTTCCACAAACATAATTATACAAAACGGGAAGTGCTTTCTGCAGATCTGCATTTGCTAAATTATTTGATCCTATAGGCTGGTTAAGCCCAGTAATTATAGTAGCAAAAATTATAATGCAACGCATATGGCTTGCCAAAATTGATTGAGATGATTCTCTTCCGTATTCGACGGAAAAAGAGTGGCAGAAATTCGTTGAAACATATCAGGGTGTTAATTCTATTCAAATACCTCGCTTCAAGAGAGTTAGATCGCGAATTCAAAATTGTATTTCTGGAAAGTCGTGATAGGATTTGTTCTCATTATAACCACCAGCAGCTTTTATGGAAATTCATCCCAGCTGGAGCACCACATATGGGTGGGCTCTGGGAAGCTGCAGTTAAAAGTTTTAAAATGTTCGTAAACATGCTAGTCACTTTAAATATACATTCGAGGAGTTATCAACGATACTTTCTCGAATTGAAGCCTGTTTAAATTCAAGGCCATTGTGTCCTATGAATGATGGTGCAGAAAATCCGATAGCATTAACTCCAGGTCATTTTCTAATAGGGTCTCCTATTCTGGCTCCTGCCGAACCATTAATCGAAGAATCTCCCTTGTATATCGTCAATCGGTATCGTAAATTAAAAGCGCTTACTCAGCAATTCTGCCTCCGGAGGAAAGATGAGTACCTTAAATGTCTCCATAAACGTTATAAATGGCAGCATTCCGAGCGCGATATACAAAGGACGATGTTGTAGTAATTCGTCACGAACAATTACCTCCCACCGCGTGGAAATTAGGTCGTGTAACTAATGTTTATCCCGGTACCGACGGTCGCGTTAGAGTAGTCGATGTAAAAAATGAAAACGGGATTGTAAGACGACCAGTAGCCAAGTTGGTCATTCTGACCAATTAAAAATTGGTTAAATTTCTTAAATTCGCAACCTCTCTATTTTTTCGTAGAATGGAAAATTTAAATGAGATGGTTGCCACTCCTCTGCCTGACTATGAGGATGATGTCCCCATGTCGGATGAGGACAGAGATGTCGACATTATTATGGTTCCGCTCACCGATTTGGACCCCACTCCAGCAAATGAAAACAATGCCGAAGCTGCAGCCGCTGCTCCTCGTAATGAGCTTGCTCCCGCCGAGGTTTTAGTAGTCCAACCTGCTGTGACCGGGATGTCTTCTGAGCCAGCAGCTCCTCTACGGGAGACTGCACCTGCTGGTTCCGATGTACGCTCCTCTGGAAGCGACCCAATGGCGAATGCATGTGAGGGCTCCGCAGGTTCCAGGAAGTGTCGTATGTGCCATCAGAAGCACCATCTCAGGCATTGTGGTAGCTTTAAGGGGCTACCACTAAATAAGCGCATCCGGACCGTGGTCAACTACACGTTTGCTCCAATTGTTTGGGTGCTGGTCACGTGCTCCGGAACTGCCGGACTGCATCAGTATGCGAAGAGTGCAAGGGCAGACATCACACCCTACTTCATCCGTCCGATCCCTCTTCTCCTTCCGCAAGAAATAGTCGTCCGCGTTCCCATAGACGTAAACGTCCGTCCGCTTCTGCTGGTCCGTCCGTTCCACTGACTCCAGTGAACCCCGTCCGTAGTCTGGCAATACAGCCAATTGTTACGTTGGGCCCTACCATTGTCGCTCAACTTTTCTTGGGTTCACGACGGGTCCCCGTCCGAGCACTTCTGGACCCATGTGCAGGTAACAGCCGTATATGCAGTTCATTGGTCCAGTCGTTGCGACTACCTTCCATGCCAGTAGGACCCGATCTATTTTCCCAGATCTCGTTGGGCTCGACCTACAATTCGTCGACCAAGTTGTTGGTGTGTGCCCGAGTGATGAACCTCACCCACTTGGTTTCTCCCACCTAATCCGCTTCAGCGAACGCAGCTGCACAATTTGAGGGCATGATGCTTGCTGATCCGCAGTTCTTCCGAGCCTCACGCATTGCCTTGGTGTTGGGTGCTGAAGTGTACCCAAAAGTAATGAAATCACAAACATATACCACACCGGGAAGCCTATGGGCCCAACTGACCATCTTCGGATGGATTGTGTCGGGTCCATGCCCCATATGAATTCTTTTTGGGTCTTTGCCAGAAAGCTAGCCCGTCCAGAGGTTTTTTTGCACAATTTAAAACTTGTTTTTTTGGAAAAAATTAATAAAAAAAGAAAAAAATGTAATGGAACAAATTGATTTTATTGTAAATTTTGAATAATTAAATTGCAACATAGTGAGATGTTGCAAGGCCGGCGGCAAATGTTTAATCTAAACCTATTTTTTATTAATTTCATTCCTTTTGTACGTTAGAATTTGACTACCTACTATTTGTATGCATCTTTGTGATTTCCATCACAAATGTGCATTGCCAAATTCTAACGAGTGACATTTCGATTAAGCGCCACTTTGCAACTCTCTCGCTTCTCTCGTTGCTTTAAACGTCACTTTTTTACTTCTCGTTTTGGATTTCGTCCAACCACCAGCAACAAATTTGTAAGTGATATTATTCTACGATAATATTTCTAATAATTTTCAATAAAACACACTGTCAATATTGACATCAAAATTCTAATTCCCCTTTGTTTTATTTATTTTCATTGCTACGCAAACAATATTACTTTTGTTACTGATTAGAAAAAAATATGTGAAACTATAAATTTTAGAATCATCCGAACACATTGCATAAAATTCCATTGAATGAAAGTTCACACTTAAAAAACGCCAAGTAAAAGTGAACAAAATTCTCAATAGTATGCAAGACTATATATTTACATTGGCAATTACGAATATTGCTGACTAAACATAAGCGTAGTGCTTCCGATTATAGTTAATTTGATTTGAAAATCTAGCTAGAACTTTAAAAACACTGTTCTAAAAATGATGTTATTGTTCCCATTACGTTTTGAAAGCCGTTTTTGTAGTTATTTTTTTAATTTGTTTCTCAAATATTGAGAACTCCTTTTAACAAAGTCTTGCCACGACAGTTTTTCATCTTTCTTCAAATTAAATTAATAATAAAGAGGACAAAATACTAAAAAATATAACGTTCAAAATGTATGTTATAGTACATTTACATTGTACGGGATTTCGTTAGCAGTGGGTTTAAATTGTCAATTCCATTGCACATATGCCAAGTAAAAGCTCAAATATATAATACCAAATATTAAGCCAAATAAAGGTATTTCTTTTAAATTTTCAGAAATGTTGAAATAGATATAATTATTTTTGTATGTAAATAGAGAACAACTAAAACTAATTACACAACTCCATATTGGAATACATTTTGATTGGGAAAAAAATATGTCAACAACATAAAAAACACTGTCAAATTCGTTTTAAAATTCCTTTTTAAATAAAAGATTTGTATACTCATTCATCATTCTTTCTACACTAATTTCTTAAAATTGTTGTATATCACAATATAAGAATTTTGCCCAGTGTAAAATCACTTTTGTTCACTTTGTTAGTCTCTGGCCTATTTTGGGTTTTACAGAAAGTATCTCTCTCTCCCTACACATTTCCGCAAGCATAGAACAATTTTCTGTACACAGATTTAA
>NW_026873039.1:0-14034 GCF_032173495.1 Musca vetustissima | reverse complement strand
ATACAAAATTTGCATTCTATGGCGTAAAAGCACTTAGACTCGTGAGGTTAATAGTATATCCAAGAGGAGTGGTTGACCTTTAATTTGATACCAATTATATGGTCTTATGTACTCAGATGTGAGAGTTACACGTAAATATTTACAGGTGCTTTCGTACTCAGGTATTATTTAGTAACCCATTACCACACTAGAGATCGGAAATATATATTGAAATTTTCCATGAGGATCCAGGTATGGTCAAGGGAATCTGATCAAGTAATTAGAAGGGTTGTACTGAATACTAGTAATATTTGTTGACCTCTAGTCAGCCAATAGGGTGCAAATAACGCTTAATATTGCCAAGCTCAGAACAACAGAAAGTTAGATTTTCATGGAAGTTGTGTAGGGTATCATATGGTCAGTCCCGTCCGACTATACAGCTCCGCTCACTCGTTTTAATAATGATACCCTTCACCACACTGTGGTACAGGGTATTATGGCTTTGTGTATTTATTTGTAGCAGGCATAAGGAAACGAGATAGACATAAGGTTCCTTTTGAGAATATGCATAGAATCACTTTCTAAGTCGATTTATGCATGTCCGTCCGTCTGTCTGTCCATGTTAAATTGTAAACAAAGTACATGTCGCATTTATGATTTGAATTGGACGAAATTTCGCACAGCTCATATATTTGGCCCAAAGACGAAGTCTATTGAAATTGGGTAAAATCAGTTCAGATTTAGATATAGCTCCCATATAAATTTTTGTCCGATTTTATGTAAATGGTGCACAAAAGTCCGTATATATCCATGGATTTGCAAGCAATTTGACATAGCTTACTGAATTGAGTCTAGAATGATGTGTGGTAAGTTTAGTGAAAATCGGTTCAGAGTTAGACATAGCTCCCATATATAGTATCGCCCGATTTTATGTAAATTGTGTATCTAAGTCCCTATATATCTTTCGATTTTCACGAAATTTGGCATAGCATACTGAATTAAGGCTAGAAAGATGTGTGCTAAGTTTTATGAAAATCGGTTCAGATTTATATATAGCTCCCATATATATTTTCGTCCGATTTAAGGTAAATGATGCACCAATGTCCTTAAATATCTTTCTATTTGCTCGAAATTTGGCACAGCGTACTCATTTACCCTTGAATAATGTGTGCTAAGATTCGTAAAATTCGGTTCGATTTCGATTTAGATATAGCTCCCATATATATTTTCGTCCGATTTAAGGTAAATGGTGTACCAAAGTCCCTATACATCTTTCGATTTGCACGAAATTTGGTATAGCCTACTGTATTAGGTCTAGAATGATGTATGCTAAGTTTCGTGAAAATCGGTTCAGATTTATATATAGCTCCCATATATATTTTCGTCGGATTTAATGTAAATGGTGCACCAAAGACCCTTTATATTCTTCGATTTGCACGAAATTTGGCACAGCGTACTGAATTAAGCATAGAATGATGTGTTCTAAGTTTCGTGAAAATCGGTTCAGATTTAGATATAGTTCCCATATATATTTTTTTGCCGGATTGAAGGTAAGTGGTGTGCCAAAGTCCCTATATATGGTTGAATTTGCACGAAATTTGGCATAGCGTAAATTGTGTTAAGTTTCTAGAAGATCAGTTCAGATTTTGATATTGCTCTCATAAGTATTTTTGTACGATTTTAAGGTAAATAGTGCAAAAAAGTCCCTTTTATATCCTTCGATTTGCACGCAATTTGGCACAGCGTACTGAACTGAGTCTAGTAGGATGAGTTTCGTGAAAATCGGTTCATATTTAGTTAAAGCTCCCATATATATTTTCGTCCGATTTTGCACCAAAGTCCCCATGTATCTTTAGATTTTGGCATAGCGTACTGAATTAAGTTTAGAATGATGTGTGCAAATTTTCGTGAAAATCGGTTCAGATTTACATCCACCTCCTATATATTTTCTTGTCCGATTTTTAGTAAATGGTGCACTAAAAACCCACAGCTAGACCGATTGGCGCATCGTACTGACGTTAATATAAATTAATCTCTGGCATGTTTCCTTGAAATCGGTTCAGATATAGGTGTAGCATAGCTTCACTATATAATTTTGAACTATTCATGTTGACGAAATTTAGCATAGGTTGCAGAATGGCATGTGTAGGGATTGATGTTAGTCGGTTTACATATAGATAAAGATGACATATGTAATTTCGTTCAATTTCATGCCAATTGTCCTTCGAAGAGGTGAAGTCGTTTAGTATACTAATGTACAATATACCCAAATTGGTGAAGGGTTTCATATAGTCGGCCCAATCCGACTTTACTACTTTCCTTACTGTTTTTTTTTTAATTTCTTAAAAATCCTCTCTGTCATTAGGATCTGTTTTGTTTTGATCCAAGCTTATAACTCTTTAATAAAAAATTTTATTTTTATACAAAATATTTTATTTTTATTTAAAGCATTTTATTTTCGTTACGACTATTACTCCCATTCAGATCCTTGTGAAATGTAAGACCACAAACAATACTTCTTCTTCTACTTGATGGTATTAACTTTTAACTCAACCACATTATCAACAAAACCGCCAATTTAGTTTTTATGAGATTCTCATTCGTTTCGCAGTTAGCTGTATTTTTTGCCATTCACATCGACACAGATCCTTGTTCGTGTGCCCAAAAAGGACCCATTCATCGTCTGCTGTGGTCTGGACACAATTTTCAATTGTTACACCGAAAACATAGTCTAGAAAATTTCGGGATTTTCTTTTGTAGCGAGTCAAGCAGCCACTTCCACTTATTAGGACAGTGGCAAATAAGAAACGACAACAACAATAATAACAAAAGCTGTAGTAGCTGCAGCAACAATTACAACAAAAACACCAAAGGATGTTGTGGTTAAAGCAATTGTCGGTTATAAAATGATAAGTGGAAATTAATTAAAAGCATTCACATGAAATGAACATGGATGTTGCAATGGGTGAAGGTGGAGGGGGATTGGGAGGGGTTAGCTGGGGAAGGGAAGAGGCGGAGAATGCAAAAAAAATGAAATATACTTGCCATGAGAATTGCATATTTTTTGGCTGGTGTTCGTTGTTGCGCGAACCACAACCGCAATGACTGTCAAACAATGAGGCATCAAAAGTCAAAATTAAATTTGCCAGCAAAAAAAGAAGACAAGTGGAAAATCACTCAATGTGATAGGGGGTTGAATTTTATTAAAATTTATAAAAAATATAAAATATTTAAAGTGTAAAGGGTTTAAATCTCAAACATTTCATAGTTTCAATCTAACCCAACTTTTTGCTTAGTAATTTTCATTTTCACAAAATTTCCTTCAAGTGTCCTTTATTACTGTGGCCTCAAATCCTCTCAACAATAGTTTGTCTTCATCCTGTCAAATCAACTTTACAAAATCAAAACAACAACTATGCTAAAATCTTCTAGAAGTCAATGACCAAAAAACTCTATATGGGATTTTGTTTTTCCAAAATAGTTTCATGTTTGTTCGACAAGGACATGTTTGTCGAAGTAAATTCTTTTACATATTACTGCCATAAAAAAGGATTACTACAAGGCTTGTATAAAATTTGAAAATAAATTGTATTTATGTTATGTTGTTGTTGTGGTTATAAAAAAATGGAAAACTAACATCGAACAAAACATTATGTTTTAAGAATATTTTAACAAGGACAATATGTTGTTTCCTTGTTGGCTGGAAATCAGGTCAAAGTGCAATTTACACATATAGAGGACATATAAAATAAAAAAGGATTTTTATATGGATTAAATTAAATGAAGTAAAAGTCAACACAGTAGCAAGGACTACAGAAAGGAATTTTCAGGAAAAGAAATAATAACAAATTCTGCATAGATTTGGAAAAAAAATATTAAAAAAATCCACGCCTATAATAGTTCATGAAAAAAATTATTTAAAACCACTAAGGAAAGTAGTAAAGTCGGACAGGGTGGACTATATGATACCCTTCACCACTTTGGGTATATTGCCCATATATATCATTACGTTTGCATGTCACTGTTCCCTCGAAGGACCATACTCACGTCTTTCTGCAATCTATGATAAATTTAATTTCATTCGGGCAGATTTAGAGACATCTGCGTACCATGAGACAAATTTATGGAAACCCCCGCACTGTTAAAATTTTAATTTAAATCAGACAACCGTTCGAAATCTATATGGAAGCTATGGCTGCATCTGCAACAATTTCAACAAAACGCAATAACGTCATTCAAGTCTCAATTTGATACATTGTTCAAAATTTCGTGTTAATCGGAACAAGTGTAAAAGCGTTAAGTTTGGCCGGGTCGAACTTTGGATACCTTCCACTATAGATATACTGACAGGTACTTGAAATAAAAATATAGGGAACATACCAAAAAGTGTACCTATACACCGACATTTGTACAAACCGATTATGGTCCTAATTATTGGTCCTAGACCCCATGTATCTTCCGCAGATGAAATGATTACAACAGAGTCTTAGAACCAAACCCAAACACGGAACAAATCAAATAACTATTTTAATATAAAAACCAGTAAGGAAAGTAGTAAAGTCGGACGGGGCCGACTATATGACACCCTTCACAACTTTGGCTACATACAACAGATGAATCTTAACAGACGTCGCATTTTTGAAGAACCAGTAAAATGAAATTGGACTCATAAACATGTCTTTCTGCAACCTATACTAATTTTTTTATTTCAGATATAGAGTTGATTCTCTTCAATGGGACAAAATTATGTAAATCAATTTAAAGCATATATCAATCGGATACCCGTTGATTATTTGGATACATATCTGATAAACATAATAACTTCAATAAAGTGTGCAAAATGTTATGCCAATCGGACCCACCTGGGGAATTCGGTGCAGCATTTATATCTATCTTATAGGTTAAACTAAGTTCATTACGAAAGATATATGTGGACGAAAATGTATATGGAAGCTGTATCTAAATCTGCAGCGATTTTCAGGAAACTTAACTCGTATCGTACTGAATGACGTATAGAAAGTCATATGCCAAATTTCGTGCAAATCGAAAGATATATAGGAACTCTGATGGACTATTTATTTAAAATCGGACGAAAATATAAATGGGAGCTATATCTAAATCTGAACCGATTTTCAGAAAACTCAACACACATTATTCTAGACCCAATTCATTATGCTGTGCCAAATTTCGTGCAAATCGAAAGATATTTAGGGACTTTGGTTCACCATTTTCCTTAAATCGGACGAAAATATATATGAGAGCCGGAACCGATTTTCACGAAACTTAACACACACCATTCTAGACTTTATTCAGTCCGCTATAACAAATTTCGTGCAAATCGAAAGATATTTAGGGACTTTGGTGCACCATTTACCTTAAATCGGACCAATATATATATTTGGGAGCAATATCTAAATCTGAACCGATTTTCTCCAATTTCAGTAGGATTCGTCCTTGGGCCGATCAAGTGAAATGTGCCAAGTTTGATCAAAATAGGATCATAAATGCGACCTGCACTTTATTCACAATAATACATGGACAGGCGGACATGCATAAATCGACTTAGAAAGTGATTCTATGCATGTTCTCAAAAGGAACCATGGGTCTATCTCGACTATTTTTGCCTGTTGCAATCATATGCACAAAGACATAATACTCTGTACCACAGTGTGGTGAAGGGTATAACAATCAACGCCTTATGGATACTTTAAAAACAATTAAAAATCCACCCCTTGTGGCTACTGGAAAAAATATTTTTAAAAATCCACACCTTCTCGCTACTGGAAAAAATAGTCTTTAAACGATTCACCCCATGTGGTTTCTTAAAAAAAAATATTTTTAAAATCCACGCCTTCTCGCTACTGGAAAAAATAGTCTTTAAACGATTCACCCCATGTGGCTACTTAAAAAAAATATTTTTAAAAAAATCCACGCCTTATGGCTACTTGAAAAAAATCCAATTCAAGGCCCTTCTGCCTTACGACCTTAAATTTACATTTCAAATAATTAAGACAATTATTTTTCTATCTCCTCTTTCTTTACAAAGTCCTTGACATCGGCATTCTGCTAAGTAATTTGTTATACTCGATCACGTCCTTAAGTAGAAGGACCAAAAAAAAAAATTAAAATTATTTTCGATTGCAAAACACAGAAAATACCGCAAAATCAGTCAGACTGTTAGCCAGACAAAGCTACATATATGACAAATAGACAGTAAAGCAGTCAGTCAGCAAGACAACGAGACAGTAGACAAACAATAAAAATCATACATTCAAACATGCATGCCATGCCATGCCGTTCAATCATGCTGCCATCCAATCCATTCACACAGAGAAAGAAGCCACATTGGCAAACACTCTCACATATTGGTAATCAACACAATTAAGTTCTTTTTAACCTCATAAAATAACAAATTGTCAGTGTGTGTCTTAAGTGGATTTACCACAAGTTTAACAACCAAGTGCAAGTCAATACAGACACACATACTCATAAACACAATCACACACATACACACACACACTCTGTGGAACTTATATTCATCGTAGCTATTATGGAGCTTAGAAGATTTATGCATAAGTGTGGGTATTTTCACTTGGTGTGTATGTGTGTGCTTGTGAGCAAGTGTTTGTATTGTGTGTATTTTTTGTGGCTGCTACTTTTGCTGACGAAAATTCATGACACTGCATTACAACTACTGCAATTGCAGCAAAATCAAATAAAGGCAAATACTCTCTCCAACATAAACATTTATGGTGAAGAACCACACATGCATACAAATGTATGTGCATGTGAGGTGGGTAGAGAGTGAGTGTCATATAAACATAAATAGTTATAGTTATGGATGTGTGTACTTTATTAGAATTGTATATGAGAGTCAATCAGGGATCAAAACGGAAGTAAGGTCCTTTAGCTCCTCTTTAAAGTATTTTAGGAATTTTTTAAAAATTATTTTTAAGGACTTTATAGAGGCGTGAATTTTTTAAAAAATATTTTCAAAGGACCTTAAATTGGCGCGGATTTAAAAAAATATTTTCTAAGGACCTTAAATGGGCCTGGATTTTTTTAAAAAATATTTTCAAGAACCTTACAGAGGACTACAATGGGCGTGGATTTTTTTTAAAAAATATTTTCAAGGACCTTACAGAGGACTACAATGGGCGTGGATTTTTTTAAAAACATATTTCTTTCAAGGACTACAATAGGTGTGCATTTTTTAAAAAAAATATTTTTAAGGACCTTACAGAGGACCACAGGGACTACAATGAGCAGGGGTTTTTTAAACAAATAATTTTTTTTCAAGGACTACAATAGGCGTGGATTTTTTTAAATATTTTTCTGGGGCTACAATGGGTGTGAATTAAAAAAAAACAATTTCCTACATTTCCTGAAATATCTCATATCTCATCATTTGTATCCAATATAAATTTCACTGAACGACACAAAATCGAGTTGTTACAACTTCATACACAATTTGAGACAAACATACATACATACATACATACATACGCATTAAACAATTCCATGCACGTCCTACAAATTTGGGTAAATAATCATTTGCTGGAGACATCTAAGGTGCACTGTTCTTTCAATCCTATCATTTGAAATCCTTTGCTATACTGCAATTTTTGTTTGTAGTATATTCGGAGTGCGGTTTTCTGGCAAATATTTTTTGTATCACATACGCACACAAAAACAAACAGACACACCACCGGTACGCATCAATGACAGCAGACGAAAATTTACTTTGGACCGGTGACAGAAAGACATAGTAGACAAATATAAATAAAAACGTTATAGACAAAAAACAATTGAGAAATCTTTATGTCGTATGTCTGTCTGTCGGTCGGATGGTTGGTTGGTCTTTAGTTGACAAAACTGAAAGTTTAGACAAACTTTTGGGAGGTATGGAGCGTGGGAGTGAGGAACTGTAAAAAAAAAGAATGAAGATTTTTCATAATCAGGCTGATTCGAAATTGACTGAAGACCTAATGAGCCTGTATCAGATCTGATGAGATGCAAAGTCAGTGAGACTGTCATAGAAGAGGTGAAGATCCAGGGAGACTGTCATAGAAGAGGTGAAGGGCCTGTGAGTCTATCATAGACGAGCTGCAGGGCCAGTGTGTCTATGATAGACGAGCTGAAGGGTAGGTAAGTCTATCATAGACCAGCTGAGGTGCCAGTTTGTCTATCACAGATAGGCTGCAGGACCAGTGAGTCACAGACGAATTGAAGGGCCAGTGAGTATATCACAGATCGACTGAATGGTAAGTGATAGACTGGGTCAATCACAGGTAGGCTAAAGGCCAGTGATTCTATCACAGACGTGAGACTATCCCAGACGAGTTAAGGGCCAGTGAGTCTTTCACAGATAGGCTGAATGGCCAGTGAATCTATCACAGACGATCTGAAGTGCCAGTGAATCTATCACAGACGAGGTGAAGGGCCAGTGGGTATATCACAGACGAGCTAAGGGGCCAGTGAATCTATCACAGACGAACTGAAGAGCCAGTGAGTCTATCACAGACCAGTTGAAGGGTCACTGGGTCTATCACATTCGAGCTTAGGGACCAGTGGGTATATCACAGACGAGCTCAGGGGTCAGTGACTCTATCACAGACGAGCTGAGGGACCAGTGAATCTATCACAAATAGATCAGTGAGTCTATCACAGACGTGTTGAGGGGCCAGCGGCTATATCACAGACGAGCTAAGGGGCCAGTGAGACTATATCAGATGAGCTAAAGTACCAGTGAGTCTTCCAGAGATAGACTGAATGGCCAGTGAATCTATTACAGACGATCTGAAGTGCCAGCTGAAGGGCCTGCCAGTCTTTCACAGATAGGCTGAAGGGCCAGTTAGTCTATCACAGAAGAGCTTAGAGACCAGTGAGTCTATAATACATAGGCTGAAGAACCCGTGGGTTTATCACATACGAACTGGGGGATCAGTGAGTCTATCACAGATAGGCCAGTGAGTCTATCACAGACCAGCTGAAGGGCCACTGAGTCTATCACATACGAGCTGAGGGGCCAGTGACGAGCTGAAGGGCCACTGAGTCTATCACAAAAGAGCTTAGAGACCCGTGGGTCTATCACATACGAGCTGGGGGACCAGTGAGTCTATCATAGGTAGGCCAGTGAATCTATCACAGACCAGCAGAAGGGCCACTTAGTCGTCACATACGAGCTGAGGGGCCAGTGGGTACATCACAGATGAGCTGAGGGGCCAGTGAGTCTATCATAGACGAGGTAAAGGGCCAGTGAGTCTACCATAGACCAACTGAAGGGCCAGTGTGTCTATCTTAGACCAGCCGTGAGTCAACCAGTCGCCTCACTAACCCTTCAGCTCATATATGATAGACTAACTGTCGTAGTGACCGCTCAACTCAAACCCCTTTCGACTATCATTTGTCTTAGCAATAACAAATTACTTCTAAACACTTCATCCATTACAAAATGTTTACGAACAACTGCAGGATAATCTGCACGTGACCACTTGATGCACCAGAGACAAACAATTGAAGCAAAATCATACTAGGGATTGCAGTTCATTTCCCCTCGTCATCTGAACCCCTTGAAAAAAACTCCAACTATTATTGATAGCGTGCAACAAATTTGTCAAGACCTTAACTACGTCTTCAAAGAGGGCGAGGGTGTTGCTGGTATCATTTCATGGCCACCAAGTAGCTGTGAAAATATCGCGTGTTTTAACACTTTATTATTAAATTTGTTGGTGTTATTGCTGTTGTTGAGACTCTTCACAATGAAAACTTATAATTTGATTTTTGAAAATCATTTCGGAAAAGTTAACAAAACTTAAACGTGTGCCTGTGTTCCTGTTCAACAGGAAATGAGTTTTTATTTTGATTTTTTTTTCACTTCACGGAAACGGAAGTAAAGAAAAAGTTTTGCTTTTTCGATTCCAAAGCGAAAAAGGTTTCCAGATTTTATTTTTATACCCTTCACCACACTGTGGTACAGGGTATTATGTCTTTGTGCATATGTTTGTAACAGGCAAAAATAATCGAGATAGACCCATGGTTCCTTTTGAGAATATGCATAGAATCACTTTCAAAGTCGATTTATGCATGTCCGTCCGTCCGTCCGTCTGTCTGTCGATGTTAAATTGTAAACAAAGTACAGGTCGCATTTATGATCCGAAATGGATGAAATTTGGCACAGGTCACTTATTCGGCCCAAGGACGAACCCTATTGAAATTGGGAAAAATCGGTTCAGATTTAGATATAGCTCCCATATATATATTTAACCGATTTAATGTAAACGGTCCCTATATATCTTTCGATTTGCACGAAATTTGGTACAGGCTCATCATTTAGGTCTATAATGATGTCTGCCAAGTTTCGTGAAAATCGGTCCAGATTTAGATATAGCTCCCATATATAGTTTCGTCCGATTTCAGGTAAATGGTGCCCCAAAGTCCCTATATATCTTTTGATTTGCACGAAATTTGACATAACGTGCTGAATTAAGCTTAGAGTGATGTCTGCCAAGTTTCGGGAAAATCGGTCCAGATTTAGATATAGCTCCCATATATAGGTTCGTCCGATTTCATGTAAATGGTGCCCCAAAGTCCCTATATATCTTTTAATTTGCACGAAATTTGGCATAACGTACTGAATTAAGCCTAGAGTGATTTCTGCCAAGTTTAGAGAAAATCGGTCCAGATTTAGATATAGCTCCCATATATAGTTTCGTCCGATTTCATGTAAATGGTGCCCCAAAGTCCCTATATATCATTCGATTTCCACGAAATTTGGCATAACGTACTGAATTGAGCCTAGAATGATGTCTGCCAAGTTTCATGAAAATCGGTCCTGATTTAGATATATCTCCCATATATAGTTTCGTCCGATTTCATGTAAATGGTGCCCCAAAGTCCCTATATATCTTTCGATTTGCACGAAATTTGGTAAAGCCTATTCATTTAGGTCTAGAATGATGTATGTAAAGTTTCGTGGAAATCGGTTCAGATTTAGATATAGCTCCCATATATAGTTTCGTCCGATTTCATGTAAATGGTACCCCAAAGTCCCTATATATCTTTCGATTTGCACGAAATTTGGCATAACGTACTTAATTGAGCCTAGAAGGATGTCTGCCAAGTTTTATGAAAATCAGTCCAGATTTCTATATAGCTCCCACTTATACAGCTCCCACTTATAGTTTCGTCCGATTTCATGTAAATGGTGCCCCAAAGTCCCTATATATCTTTCGATTTGCACGAAATTTGGTACAGCCTAATCACTTAAGTCTAGAATGATGTATGAAAAGTTTTGTGAAAATCGGTCCAGATTTAGATATAGCTCCCATATATAGTTTCGTCCGACTTCAAGTAAATGGTACCCCAAAGTCCCTATATATCTTTCGATTTGCACGAAATTTGGCATAACGTACTGAATTGAGCCTAGATTGATGTCTGCGTTGTTTCGTGAAAATCGGTCCACATTTAGATATAGCTCCATTTTATTATAGTTTGATTTTAAGTACTTGACGCACCAAGGAACCAATAGGAACAAAACGTTCTGAAATTAGTATAACGTATCCTGTGACAAGTTTGTTTGAAATCGCTTAATATTTGGCCCGATTTCAAGTAAATTGCGCATCAAACTCCTCATGTTAGTCAGTTTGACATCACATTTTGCACAACGTACAAAATTGAGCATAGAATTATGTAGTTTCGTTTTCTAGAAGTACAGACATAGCCCAACGGATGACCTATTTATATTTGTTTGAAGTCGATTTACATACTTTATGGATAGATCTACGTAGATTCACATTTAGATAAATATCACATATTTTATTTCATTCAAGTTCATGCTAATAGTCCTGTTTAATATACCCATAGTGGTGAAGGGTATCATATAGTCGGCCCCGTCCGACTTTACTACTTTCCTTACTGGTTTAATTTGAAACCCCTTGAAACACTTGTTACCACTGTCAATGGTAATGAATTTTTGTGGAACTTTATTAACAATTTGCAGTTGTTGTTGTCGGTGTTTTGAAACATTTGTTAAATTTCATATCCGCTTGAAACCTTTTTATTTTGTTAAAGGACCCCCTTTTTTAATTTTTCCTAGAGCTTCTCTCCAGGAAAAAACATTAAAAACTAAAAAACAACCCATTCTAGTGGACATTTCATGGTTAACATATTAACAATAAAAATTGTTGTTTTTGTTGTTGTCAGTACGCACTTGACGTTTGGCTGCCACGAAAAAAAACACACACAAAGTTTTATTTTTTGTTCAGCGCAAAAAATCACAATGTCAGTAAACCCACGAAACCATGAAATTGCTCACGAGCTGCCAGTTTTGTTGTTTGTAGAAAAAGATTTCCTCGTTTTGTTTCTGTTGGTGTTGTTGTTGCCAACCAAATAACATGTTCCAAAAAGTCCTTACAACTCCCGCACACACAAAGGCTTTGGTTTGGTGCTGTAGTTGTAGTGGAAGTAGTGGTAGCAGTACTTAAAAACCACGTTAGCGCCATCTGCACGTCTGTTTGATGTCAGTCATGCATGCATTTAGTTGGAAGTTCACGAAAACGGAAATGCTGGAATGGACCACCTCAAAAGCCGGGGGAGCATGAAGGAAGAATGGAGAAAACGGGAAAGGGGTCAAGGAAAACTGAGGGGTCATGGTGGATGTCATAGGCTAGGGAAACCTGACAACATCATAGACGAGCTGAAGGGAAGATAAGTCGAACATAGACGAGCTGAGAGTCAGTGAGCGGGCTGAAGGGCCAATAAGACTACCAAAGGCGAGCTGAAGGGTCACTGAATCTATCACCGGCCAGCTGCAGTGCTGATCAGTCTATAATAAATGAGTATAGAAAAGCTGACGGGCCATTTAGTTGATCGTGGACGAGATGCAAAGCCAGTGAGGCCATCACAGACGAGCTGACGGGCCAGTGAGTCTATCACAGATGAGGTGAGGGCCAGTGAAACTATCACAAACGAGCTTAGAGGTTAGTCAGTCTATCTTAGACTAATTGAAGGACAGCGAGCCTATCACAGACAACTTGAAGGGCCAGTGATGCTATCACAGATGAGCTGAATGGCCAGTGAGTCTATCACAGACAATCTAAAGGCTCAGTAAGCCTATCACAGACAAGCTGAATGGCCGGTGAGTGAGTCTATCACAGATGAGTGAAACTATCACAAACGGCGAGATGTAGGGTAAATGATTCTATCACAGGAAAGCTGAAGGGCCAGTGAGTCTATGATAGACGAGTTGAAAGGCCAGTGAGTCTGTCACAGACGAGCTGAAAGGCCAGTGAGTCTATCACAGACGAGCTACAAGGCCAGCGAGTCTATCACAGACGAGTTAAAGGACCAGTGAGTCTATCAAAGACAAACTGCAAGGCGAGTCTATCACAGATGGGCTGAAGGGCCAGTGAGTCTATCGCAGACGAGTTGAAAGGCCAATGAGTCTATCACAGACGAGTTGAAGGTCCAGCGAGTCTATCACAGATGAACTGCAAGGCCAGTGACTATATGACATACGAGTTAAAGGGCCAGTGAATCTATTACAGACGTTCTGAAAGTACGAGTTGAAGGGTTAGTAAGTCCATCATAGACTATCACAGACGAATTGAAAGGCCAGTGACTATATCACAGAAGAGTTAAAGGGCCAGTGAGTCTATCACAGTTAGGCTAAAGGGCCACCAAGAATATTACAGACGAGCTGAGAGGCGAGTAAGTCTATCACAGCAAGCTGAAGGGCCAGTGAGTCTATCACAGATAGGCTGAAGGCCCAGTGAGTCTATCACAGACGAGCTAAGTATATTACAAACAGGCGAAGTCTGTCGTAGAAGAGCTGAAGAGATGTTGAGCCAATGAAAGACCGGCTGAAGAGCCAGTGAGTCTATTGATGAAAAGATGAAGTGCCAGTGAACAAGAGTTGACGTACAAGAGTTGAAGGGCCGGTGAGTCTGTCACAGACGAGCTGAGGGGCCAATGATTCTGTCACAGATAGGCTCAAGGGCCAGTGAGTCTATCACAGATAGACTGATGAGCCGGCGAATCTATCACAGACGAGCT
>NW_026873038.1:0-14011 GCF_032173495.1 Musca vetustissima | reverse complement strand
GATATCAAAATTTAAAATATAAAGTGCCACTTCCTGGGAAAATCATTAAAAATAAAAAAAATACTTCTATGACTTAATAATTTAGTTCTACCCACAACATTTTGTAACTTACGCGTATACGTTCCGGCATCACTTATACGCATAAGTGTCCCATTAATTCAAAAATGATTTCCAATACTGTCATGGGAAAATTCTGTAGCATAGTATATTTGGCTTGCGGAAAAACTCTTTAATCCCGGGTTTTCTTTTTCCCTAGAAAACAAACTCATTGAGTCATTGGACGATATTTTATCATTTCGAAATATTTTTTTAGTACGATATTTTTTATTACAGAATAATTTTCGGTCCTCCGTAATCGTATTTTTCTTATAGGCAAAATTTCCCAGAAATATCCTTTTCTGTAGGATTATTTTTATATAAATACATAAAAACGATCCACATATGCGCATGATTAGTGGCAATAGGTATCGATGTATGGGTCTTGTCCTTCTCAATTCGGAAAATATTTCACTTGACCCTATAAATACATTCCACTGACTAACAGAACTACGTTTTATGTCTTAGTTCCACAGCATGGAGTTTGTATATAGTTCACGGTTCCATCGGGACGAATTTTTTCCTTTTGTTTACATTTAAAACAATAAAATAATGGGTTCACCTATGCGTATGAGTATTGACAATACGTATACGACGTATGGCTCAGAACGAGAATATTAAGGAATTTTGTAATACAAATTTTCAGATCAATTTTTTTAATAAAAAAAATATATTTTAAATTTGAAATATAAAGTCCCTCCCTTTTTTACCCACTGTCCACTGCATTTACCAGTAAATATAAATGTTGGTCAGTGCTGTGTAAAAGCAAAGTAATTTGATTACTTCATCTCTGGAGATGAATTTAAAGTTGTTGCATTCATATGGAACGTCCATTTCCTTCAAATGCGGAAAATATATATCTGTACGTAACGCTCTACGAGTATATGTGAGTATGGGTGTGTGTGAGTGCATCTCTCTGTGTGAGTGTGTTGTTGCAATTTCTTCTTTTGCTTCTTATTCAATGTTTGCTGTCTATCGTTCATCTTGAATATTGCGGGCTAAAGATGTTAAAGGAATAAATGGCATTTGGAACCACGGCAACAGCAACAACAACAAGATTATCATCTTGATGTTGTTGTACTAGTATGTATATAGAATGTGAGTGTGTGTGTAGCATATTACATTACACTAAATGCCTTTGAGCATCGTAAATAACACATCTGTGTACATAAATTTACAGAGAATTATGAATGCACTCTGCAACTGAGATATGGTTGACTGGATGGCTGGTCAGTTGGTTGGTTGGTCAAGCAGGGACACATACAGGCAATGTCTATTTGTGGGTTCTGCTCGTGTGTGTGAATGTGGATCCTACACACAGACACTTAACGAACAGTTTCATAATAATATTGCTTTCAAATGCTTATGAACTGACCATATTCCATCATGAGGCCATAATTCTAGTTACAAATGTGAGTTAGTTTTGCCATCTTCGTGCATGGCTCCCCAGTTTCCGTTTTCTTTTGCTTCATGGCACCAGTAAAGGCACTACTTGCATATTTCCTTCTTTTCCGGGAAGGCTAAGCCAGTTTTTTTGGGTGTGCTAGAGAAAAAAAATTATAATGAATGCCAGCCAGCATTATAGTGTTTGTTTTTTATAAAAAATATACGACCTTATAGCAAATGAACATTTATTCCATTTGGTTATAGTTCTTTTTTTGTTGGGTTGCATTATTTTTTCTTCTTCTTCCACTCTTCTGGTAGACTGACCACAAAGGCCGAAGTCTTTGAGTATTTGGTCAATTTTTTTTATTCCGATTTTTTTTTTCGTATTTTTTGGTCATGTTAGACCAAATTCATTTTCAAGTAGATGAGAAAAGTTCTTGGTTAGTGTTATTTTTTTTCTATTTGGTACTCATTGGATTTTTTTTTTTTTTTGGTTTTATATTTTGTCCTTGCCTTGGAATGCTGGCTGGATGGCTGTATAGCTTGGTCATAGGCCATTTTCGGTTGATGAAAAATTGCTTAGTATAACAAACTTAAACTTGAGTGTTAAGTTTTATGGTACTTGAGAGTTTTGCGGAGGGTGCATGTTTAGCTAGGACTAGGGCTGGGACCTCTGAGTTGAGTGACCACTGAGGAAGAGCCCAGTCGTGTTGTTGGTATCTGTAGGAGATTTACAACTTCTGATGATGTGTTGCTTTTTTATTCTTGTGCTCTGCAATCTGCTCTCCCTAGCTCCCTGTTAGATTTGTCTAAAGCAAATAGATGTTTTTTTAAATAACTTGTATTGGTTGAAAGTTTTTTTGTACTATATATTTGGGAACAACTCGTACAAACATTTAAAAATGTTATAGAATTATTTGTTTAACACTCATCATGAGGCACGTAAGTTATGCTTGATTTTGTTCAAGTAGGTTGAGAGAAATGCACCAAAAAATATATGTTTTAAAGAAAAAAATAATTGAGTACTTTCGTCAAATTAGAACTATTTTGAAAATTATTAATTGACATAGGAAAATTTGATAAAAAAAGAAACTTTAAAATTTTCCGTAAAATATTACCCTTGCTTGATTAAAATACTAATTCAGGCGTATGCGTAATGTCGTCACTTATACGCAGAAGGGTTAGAGAAATGGACAAAGGTCTTTTTTTTAAATATAACCAAAAAAACTTGAAAATTGTGTGGAAAATATTACATTTCCTTTATTATCATACTTAGGGCTGTTAGACGTAAGCGTACTGCCGTTACTTATACGCACAAAGGTCTTATTTTAATATGTATAATATTTTCGAACATAACAACTAATTACATCTGTTAATAATATCGTATCGTATTCGAATTTTTTATCCGCATACGCCCTGTGGGCTCTTTATTTTAATTTATATATAACAATTGAAATTTAGGACTGTAAATATAGAAAATCATCGCCTTCAGGGATAAAGTTACTTTGGATTTTAACTGAATTTTGGCGTTTGTTTCCATGGACTATAAAGAACTAAAAACATAAAGATCGTCTGCAAAATATTACATTTGTTCCATTAGTTTCCTCACAGATGTTTAGGCGTATACATACTGTCATCACTTATACGCACAATGGTCCTATTTTTATATTATGATATATTTTCCCTCAGAAATAAATATTTGGACGATATTTCATCTTTTTGAAATATGCTTTGGTCCCTCGAAATCGTATTTCTTTCCTTTAGAAAAATTTCCTCAAGTAATATATTTGTCCTGTGGGATTAATTTTGACTAAGAAAAATATTTCACTGATCCTTTATACGATATTTCTTATTACGGAATAATATTCAATCCCTCGAAAGTGCATTTTTCTTAGAGCCCAAATATTTCCAGAAATATATTTTTTTCCTGTATGAATATTATTTTCATATACAAATGAAGAATCCACATATGCGTATAATTAGTGATAATACGTATACGACGTATGGCCTTGTCGCGTAGGAAACCCCTTTTTAATTCGGAAAATATTTCACCGAACCTTTGAACGATATGTTTCTTTTCGGAAAATTCCTCAGGGTCGTATTTCTCTTATAAAAAAATACCTTCTTTTGTAGGATTATTTCCATATGCCAATTAAAGGTCCATTTATGCATATGAGTAGTGGCAATACGCATACGATGTATGGATCTAGCAGTGAGTGAAAAGCTCTTCATATGGGGTTTCTATTTCCCTTAGAAAAAAATTATATTCTATTCAAAAAATTCCTTCAGAAATATATTTTTCCTGTAGGATTATTGATATATAAAGATTCAAAGAAATGACCGGTATTTGCGTATGAGTAATGACAGTACGTATACGACATATGAGTCTAATTATGTTGAAATTTAAAATTGCTGCTTGCATCGACGGACGATGCTGATGACCACCAAATAATTGAAACACGGACGATACGGGGTTGTTGGCAGACTTTATTATTTATACACTTATTAACACTTTTAACACTGGCGAGCACTTAGTAAACTGACAGACGTTACTTTTTAAACTGGCAAACTCTATCTAGGTTACAACTTCTTATATATATTCTTATCTTATTCTAGAACCTTCTAACTCTAGATAATTCTAATTCTAGTTTATTCTTAACGACTACTTTTTTAGTACACTCTTTATTTCAAGTAACCATGATTATTGTAACTTATCATAATGTAGGGATCTCTAATTACATTAAATATATGTGTTGCCAATTATGCCAATTCACAATATTCAACAGATTACTAGCCAGGACGGTCCATTTCTTACAGCAAAACGTCGCAATGCGCATGAAATCATTTAGGAAAAAATTACAGCGCACAGGACTCTTCTTCTTCCCCCTTTGAAATATATATAAAAAAGAATCCACTGATATTTTCTAGAGAAGTTCAGTTAAAAAGTTAAATCACATGGGGACAATGGACGTATACGTTCTGTCATCATTTATACGTAATGGTTTTCCTATAGTAAATTTATAATATTTTTATACCCTACACAACTATGTTGTCAGGGTATTATAGCTTTGTGCAGCCCCAAAAGTTTGTAACGCCGCGAAATATAGGTCCTAGACCCATCTTTAAGTATACCAATCGTCATATTTCGACTAGCTGAGTCGATCTAGACATGTGTGTCCGTCCACTATAATTTGTAAAAACGATACAGGACACAGTTATGGACCAATCTTCACGAAATTTTGCATGTAGGACGGATTCGGGCCAATGAAGACGCCTATTGTTTTTGGTAAAGATCGGTTAATATTTAGGGGATGAAATGGACAAAATACTGAATTTTTTCGGTTTTTCTGGTCGCTCTAGAGGCCGCAATGAACATCCGAACATCGTGAAATTTTACATGGAGAAGGGGATCGGACCAAATTATAACCATGCCTATTTTGATAAAGGTCGGTAATTATTTAGCGGGTCAAATGGACCCTGACTTTTGTGTGAAAAATTACAAAATTTGTATTTTATGGCGTATATATTTACTCCTGAAGGACATATACCCGAGAAGTTGACCATATATCCAAGAGGATTGGTTGACCTTTAAATTGATACCAATTATATTGTCGTTTGTACTCGGATGTGGGAGTTACACTTAAATATTTATAGGTGCTTACGTACTCAGATATTATTTAGTAACCCATTACCACACTAGAGGGCGGAAATATAGCACAGATTGCTTTTAAATGGTCCATGAAGTTCCAGGTATGGTCAAGGACAACTCCTATAATTTTTGGTGATGATCAGATAATAATTTTGGGATGAATTGGACCGAAAACTTATTTTTTGTGTTTTTTTTTCGAGTCGATCCGTAGGCCACAATAGAAAGAAATAGAAGGGCTGTACTGAAAATTAGTAATATTCGGAAAATATTTCAGTGTAAGGGAGATTGACCTCTAATCAGGCAAGAGGTTGCAACTATAACGAAATATTGCCCAGGATCGGAATATACTGCTCCGCTCACTGGTTTTTTAATATATTGAAAAATATTTAAATGAAATAAATTTTAATTTAATTTTAATATTTGTTTTTTTTTTAAGTTACAAGGGAGTAATTTTCCCTTTTAATCCTTCAGTGACATGGGCATATTCTGCCGCCTCCCCCAAAGTCTGGTATTTTATCTTTTATAAAAAACTCGTTAATTATAAGAAGGACGCGCCACAAATCCTGCTGACTTTTCGAAATGCACTTCTTAAATATGATTATTTCTTTCATTTAAATCCTCTAAAAATATTTCAAATTTTTTTCCTCTCTTACAAATTACGTTATTATAAATTGATTAGAAAGCTATTTCTTTTATACGATGCCCTGAGGGCGTATAACTATTGTCAGGACTCATACGCCACATGCACACAATCAATATAACCCCTTTTCCAAAAAAAAATTTAGATGCCATTATATTTCATTATGACAAAACCAATAATTCCGCAAAAGACAATGACCCCTTGTTTTTGCAATTATGATTTATTTAATTACAATGCCTTAAGCCAACATTTGTTATAGAAATACACCAATACAAACAAATAAATATAAGATTATAATTTTGTTCATGCAACGAAAAAAAGAGCGAGTGTGTGTAATATTATATACAAATTGACGTTAATAATCTGACTTCAACATACGCACTCACAGGCACACAGATATGCGTATATGAGCCTTAAGTATAGAATAACATGACATGACCTTTCATTAATTTCGCACTCGCCCGCCTACAAAGCGGGGATTTTCAAAAGGCCTATTCATTTGTGAAAATGTTTGTTTTGTGAAATGAGAAAAATGTGGAGGGGAGAGAATGGAAAACAAAAAAACATACAAAACAAAGAGTAAACATTACAACAATTAACTTTAATTTTATTATTCTTAACATTTACGATTATTTTCCAAACAAGCGGGAATTGCAATTTAATAAAAGTTTTATATGTGGCGTTGCCTTTGCCAACAACAACAACGAGAACGCCATACATACAACAAACGAACATAGCTCGCGGCCACACCATTTTGTAATTATTTTCCACAAAAATAACAACAACCGCAACAATTTCAAACAATATCCGTAACAGCAGCAATATATTTATCAGCTCAAGGTGGATTGAGGTGTATTTGCCAGAGGGCGGGCGAACGTTCGAGCTGTAGCACAAACACAACAATACATTGTGTGTGTGTGTGTGTTTGAGTGTGTTGTTGCTGCAGCAGTACAACAATAACATATAATGTAGAGTTAACGAACATTTTTGAATTGGAAAACAGAATTCAATTAAATGCCAACCGAAAAAAAAACAACAAAAAATAACAATAACAATCATCATTTGGTAGGTAGGCTTTATAAGGAGTAACAGGCACACATACATATGTGCATATTTATTTTAGTTGTTTAAAATGACTAGTTTTTGTTGACCAGGGAATTGAGATGGTCTCTTCTCTGAAAGAATGATATATAATATAAATGGGAAAAGTTAAGCTTATAAAATGCCAAGGAGTACCACGTTGCGTATGAGTTGTGACAGCATTCATACGCACCATTGCTTGATGTCCAGTTTTCTTGGATGTTCAATGAAACCGAAGGTGTGTATTGTTTCAGAGTTTAGACCCTATCAAGAATCTAAATCTTGGATTTTTAGAAATTGATCTCGCTGAATTAGAATCTCCCTGAATGTGGGGCTGGGGCAAAAATGCCCTAAAAATGTACGCATAAGAATGCATTTACGTGTGGGCGTATACGTTCCGTCATCATGTATACGCATATCAGTTCCTTTAGTTAAAGGGATATTCACATTACTAATAGGAATCTTCACAGAATTTGAATCTTTCATATTGACTACGATCTCCCAGGCCTGTTTTTTTCCTGATATGGGGCATGACTTCTTTTTCCTATACAAAATAATTCATAATGGACTATTTATTTCCTATAACTATTTTTTTTTCCTATAATAAAAATTACCTTGTCACAGGACTGATATTGTTTTCTGTAGGAAACAGTTTGCCGGACATCAAGTATTTGTCACCATAGAAAGAAAATGCTTCGAACGACTGTCCTTTCATTATATTTTTTCAATAACCTGACAGAACAGATTTTTTTATATATAAAAATTCTATAGATTTTTCTTATAAGAAAATATTTCATTTCAACAAACTGCCTTTTTCTGCAGTTCTCAGAGGCCTGCCACTGTTCTTTAGGAAAAATCAAAAAGTCCATATAAATGATTTTAAAGTCTGTTTACTTCGGATCATCTGTGCGTATAAGTTCTGTCATCACTTATACGCTTACAAGTCCGATTTAAATATTAACCTTATTTTTAGGCATTCAGGCTGTCGAACATGAAAAAATCCACTACTATCAGAGATTTGCTTTGTACCCATAAAAAAAAATCCTCAATCCTCAGAGATCGCTTATAAAATCGATTTAAATTCGATCTCTATGACTACCCTTTTTGAGTAGTGGTTGTATATTTACTATATAAAGTATATAAAATACTACAAACAATAGAGGCCTACTCGTGTTCCTTAGGAAAAATATTAGGAACTTTTATCTTGCCTAAGAATTATAAAAATATAATCTGTACAATACTAATTTAAATCGATTTAGTCGTATACGTTCTGTCATCACTTATACACATTATGGATCTATTTCAATATTTATCACATTGCGTATGAGTGTGTCATTAAAGAAGAAAAGCAAAATCAACTAGGATTTTTTTTATCGTTTAGAAAAAATTCGTTTACCCACGAGTTTGATGTTGGCATAAAAAAGTTATTTTCAGTCTGCAAATATTATTAGTAAAATTGTCTTAAACAACTAATTTATTTTTATCCATTTAGGCTTATACGTTCTGTCATCACTGATACGCACAGTGGTCCACTTTCAATATTATCATATTTGAATTCAAATATGGAGGTAATTTTTAAAGGAAATATTATATAGTCTTTAGTTTCCCTACATGATAAATCTCAGTCCATTAGGATATTTTATCGTATAGGAAAATTTGATTTTCCTACGGGCCTCAGTTTGTCACTAAAAAAAGGAAGGCAAAGTTCAGTAGAAAGGTTTATTGTATAGACAAATTTCATTTTCCCATGATTAAAGAAGAAACTGAGGCTTTCTGCAAAAATCAGTACTAAAATAGTATTAAAGGCCAAATTGATGGCCATTTATGCGTATACGTTCGGTCATCACTTATACGCATTATGGATCTATTTTAATATTTATTTTTTGGGCTTTAAATTTGTCCATCAGGATAGTTCTTCGTATAGGAAAATGTTCAGTAGAAAGGTTTATTGCATAGACAAATTTCATTTTCCCACGATTAAAGAAGAAACTGAGGCTTTCTGCAAAAATCGGTACCTAAATAGTATTAAAGGCCATATTGATGGCCATTTAGGCGTATACGTTCGGTCATCACTTATACGCATTATGGATCTATTTTAATATTTATTTTTTGGGCTTTAAATAGTTCCTCGTATAGGAAAAATAACCTTTGAGTCCACAGTACATAGAAAAAAAAATATATTAAATCATATTTTACATATTTTAGCATTATCCCCTTATTTAAAGAAATCTGCGCTGATAAACCTCAGAGTCTCAGGGAACTCTTCACTAAGAAATCGAAGATTTTGGCGTTTCTATCTCAGCTGATATTCTTAAATATTAAATAACTAAATATACATTTTTTTATTAATTTCTCTTTCGAGATGAGCTACATGATCAGAGTTGCAATGAAAAGGAAAGCCAGAGAGATACTACATTCCCACCACTATGCGAAGCGTTTCGCCGTTGGTTAAGCGGCTCATCAGGCATATTGGGCAATGGGAACATTCCTTTTCAGAGCAGATTTTTCTTTTAGTGACGGACTTTTTTCCATACAGACTACAATATTTTTCTTCAATGGTATGCAACTGCATATTGTGCAACCTTAGGAAGGAGATGCCATGGGAACCAGGGTTCAAATCCCAGCCGGGCTCAAGCTGAATTTATTGGGTTTTCGAAATATATTTTGTTTGGTTTGTCCCTTTTCAAAAGCCCAATTGCTGTTAAGCTCACATACACAACAATAAATTGCGTTATGTTCACCAAAATGCAAACACACACACACAAACATCCTCACAGGCAGACAAATAACATTTATAAATAAACACCCACTAAACTACAAATACAAGCCGTACACAATTTTATATCACTATACAAATATAAGCTGTGATATCAAATTACATATAAATACACACACACACTCACACATACATACAGTTATACATTTTTATAGGCAGTAGTTAATGCAAACAGCATACATCTGTTTGGCTTACAAAACCACACAAACACACGCACACACACAATCAAATGAACATAAATACAAGTTACAACTACACCGATAACCGTGTATATGCACCTAAATCATTCAAAGAGAAACCTCTTAACAAATAAATCTTTTAATAAACCCCCCCACTCAATATAGAAATATGAAACGATCGATGTAAAAATATAAACAAAGGATAGACAGGCGTACCGACAAATAAATAAATAATTGAAAGACTTCATACACAAAAGGCATCGAACAATATTGGAGATTGCATTCACGCACGAATATTGTATTGAAATCAAACATTTTATAGAATTATAAAATATACATATGTGTGTTTGTTTGTGTGTGTGGGTTTCAAAAACCTTATTTCAATTCGCTTTTACTTGCATTATAATGAAGTGAAATTATATTTTATTTACACATAATAATCGTTGTAATAATATATGTATGAATGTTTGTGTGTACATACACACACATACGCATAACATTAAATTAAGAGTGTAAAGGAGTTGTTGCTGTGGTTGTTGCTGCTGCCAGTTGTAGTTGGTATAATTACAATGAAACATAATGCATTTATTGTGAAATTATTATTGAACATTTTATTATTTATTAGGTTATAATTTTTTTCGGAGTAATTCTAAGGGTGGTAATTCGAAGGTTGAAGAAAGGGGGCCCCAACAAATAATGACGTTGTTAAAACTATAAAAGTAGCTATAAATTTAAAATAGCTCTTTACAAATAATAGGATTTTCAGAAAAAATTCCCTATTGGGTTTGGAAATGAAATTTTATGGTACGTTTGTAGGACAACCTCCTTCAAAATATCACGATTATAGTTTCTAATTTTTTTCGTATTAAATTACAGCTTCAATTGTCCTCTAAATCATTCGTAAAAATCTTCAAAAAATTATTTGAAATATTTTATCCAGATAAACCATTTACTTTTCGCATTGAAGCGTATACGTTCTGTCATTACTGATACGCATAGTGGCCCAATTCCAATATTACCGTATTTTTGTATATAAACGGTAATGCTGGTATCTGAAAGCAATATTTCTTATGTATTCTAAGTTGTTGAAAATTTCTATTAGAATAAATGGCGGTCATTTTTAAAAGGAAGCATTTTCTAGTTCATCTTTTTGTAAAAGAAATAAAGCACAGTCCACCATATTTAAATCCAAATAGTCGGCTGTATTTCAACAAATGTTCTTTAAAAATTCTATACAGACAAATGATAATTCTTTTTATAGGAACTTTCTTTCCCGGTTTGACTTTTTCCTAAAATTAGATGAAGCACAGCCAACTAGGAAAGTTTTACATTTACTTCTAGCCATTTAGGCGTATACGTTCTGTCACCACTTATACGCATAGTTGCCCAATTCCAATATACGTTCTGTCATCACTGATACGCGTAGGGATCCTATTAAAAGACATATCATGTTTTTAGTTCCAAGCCAATTTTTTATATAATAATCCCTAAGTAAAGGTCCTGACCGATTCACATTTTGAAGAGTGTTGTATAGGCTCCCTCTTCGATCTGTACAATATATTACAATATGCAGATTTTCGAAACAAATCGTGAACACCCTTCGTTAATTTTCATATCAACGATCGGACTTCTCTTGCAATTCTTATCAGTGCCATAAGTTTCCTTTTGGATATAGCCTATCCAGAAATTACTTCTGGCGTTTGAGGCGTATACGTTCTGTCATCACTGATACGCGTAGGGATCCTATTTAAAGACATATCGTATTTTTAGTTCGAAGGCAATTTTTTTATATAATAATCCCTAAGTAAATGTCCTGACCGACTCACACAATTTTGAATGCTCACCACGAGGAAATACTTCCCTTTGTGAATAAAGAATCAGAAAGAGTGTTGTTTAGGCTCCCTCTTCGAACATGATATAGGTCTGTACAAAATATTACAATATGCAGAGTTTCGGAACAAATCGGGTACACCCATCGTTAATTTTCATATCAACGATCTCGAACTTCTCTTCCAATTCTTATCAGTCCCATAAGTTTCCTTTTGGATATAACCTATCCAGAAGTTAATGTTTATAACATGATTAAAATCGTATCAAAAATATGAAATTGACACCATAGGGATAATGCAGAAATACTAAGAAATTCTATAGCTTCATAGATCGGAACTATGGGTGGTATACATATTGTCATCAATCATACTCTTCAGCGTACGAAATCTTTATTAACACAATTATAAAAGAGTTGTTGATTTTTAATTGTTGAGACAATAATTTTGGAATGCAATTCGGACACCACTTCCATACTTATAGACTTAAGGACCCCCCCTCCATTCTCAAATATATATGTAACTTTGCACATATATATTTGAAGATTTAAAAAGGCAGAAACATAATTTACAAAAATTTTTTTTTGTTGCTTTGTTGTTGTTTTTTGTAATCAAAGAAAAGTCTTTATTTTTGATGGCGGGCAAACGGTGTTAGAAGAGTACTTGTCTGGTTCTCGTATGATCTAGGATTATTGACTTCGCTTTAAAAATTAACAAAATTGTGGACCTTTGAAAAAACATTTTTGGAAAATCGTCCATTTTTTACCAAAAACCAAGTTAAAAAATAAGGAAGATCTTCACCGAATGGCTTTACCCTAGTTCATACGATAGCTATACACTCCCAGAGAAACGTGTCAACATTTGGGACCGATTGGATTATTAGTTTTTGAGTTATCGTGCCCGCCATTCGCTTCGAGAAAAATGCGTTTAAAGTTTGAGAATCACTCTTGCCGTCCCTTGATGCTGACACAATAAAACATAAACATTTCAAGAGTTCTTGAGATTTTCACTTGAAATTGTGTAGGGACATTCTAGAATTAGAGTAGATTCGAATTAAATATAGAGTGGTTGATTTCGAATCAATAAAATTGTAATTGATAAATGATATTATCGTATATGTTGATCTGAACACGACTTTTGCCTGGGAAGATTGTAGTTTCGGTCTTTTTTACAACTTCTTTAGAAATATGACACGAGTTCACCAGGGGAGTGAGGCAGAAAAATTCTATATTTTTCCAAAAACATCATCAATAATGGAGGTTTTTGTAGTATTACAGTGAAAATCTGTCTTAAACTTGAATAACCGGGACCATGGGTAGTATACATGATGTCATCACTTATACGATACGGAGTACGAAACAGTATATGAACATTTCTCCATAGTGGTTGATTTCAAATCATTAAAATTGTACTTTGTGAGTTTAAATAAGGAGTTCTTGACACAACTTCTCATATTTTGAAGTTAGAGAACACAATTTTCCATCTTTTGAAATTACAGATTTCACATTTTTATCTGACATGGAAATTCTAAAAGATTTTATAACCATTAAAAATAGACATTAAATATATATTTATTTTATATTGTATATATTTTGATTTTTCCTGGGCCCCTCAAATTTTTTCTCTGCAGTAATTACCTAACAAATACTTTCCTGCCTAGAAAACAAAAATATATTGAAAACCGGGACAATGAGTAGTATAAATGTTATCAACACTTATACGACACAGAGTGCGCCACAAGACAATGATTTAGAGTCATAAAAATTGTAATCTGAGAGTATGGATGAATGGATTCATTTTTTGAAATTACAGATCCACATTTTTAGGTGGCATGAACATTCTAAAAGATTTTATACCCTATAAAAACAAATATGAAAATCCCTTCTTGTTTTCTATTGTATATTGTACTTTTTCTTGGGCCCCCTCACAAAATACTTCCCTGCCGGGGAAAACAAAAAATATATATTGAATAACCTCCGATTGCAATTCATTATCTGAGTATTAATTTACTTTTGGTCACTATGACTTTTGAAATCTATTCATTTATTTGTATAACAATGTTGAATGAATGCAGAATATATGAATTTATAACATAGATTCATGAATGCTCATATGCTCAGAAAGAGAGGTGGGAGAGTGTATTTGTGTGGGTCTGTGGCAAACTAAATCATTTATTTGTGTGTGATTCTGTGTTTGTTTGTTCCCGGACATGAACATGGAGATTATGCAGAGAGATTTTTACAATTATTATTAAATAAATATTATCCTCTTATGATGATTTTATACTTTGCCCTGGCAGAGACACAGAAAACGGAATATCAAGAGAGGGAATTCATTTCCAGATTATTGTGGCTGCTGTTGTTGTTGTTATTATTGTCC
>NW_026873037.1:0-141367 GCF_032173495.1 Musca vetustissima | reverse complement strand
ATGTGCCCATTTCCTCATTTCTTGGCGTGTTTCGCTAAAGGGTTTGGCAGTATACACCTCTATTGTGGGTAGTGCAATGACACTCCTGGCTAGTTGATTTGCTATCTCGTTGCCTATGATTCCTTGGTCACCCGGTACCCATATAATTCTTACAGATCCTTGTTGTGAGAAATCATTAATGGTATTTATACATTACAATACAGTTTTGGATTTAACTGTTCTGGAAGATATTGCCTTTATAGCTTGCTTGCTGTCCGTGATAATATTTACTGTATTTTGTCTTTGGTTTGAAATTAACCAGTTAAGACACTCTGTTATAGCTTGAACCTCCGCCTGTAAGATCGTGCTGTGATCTGTAAGACGAAGAGAAATTTCGGTACCCGGTTCTTCGATAAAAAGTCCCAGTCCAGTTTTTCCTCTTAGTCGAGAGCCATCGGTGTAGCAACAGTTACCAGGCGGCATCTGAACTAGTGTTCCACTATTTCATTGTTCTCTATCTGGTATTATAATTTCGCACCGTGTCACTACTCTCGTTTCGGGTATACGGTCTGAATCAAAGATAGTGAAAGTCGACTCATTTGTCGCCTGTAAAATGTTTTTATGCGGTGTGTTGTGTCCGGTGTCTATCCACTCGCCCATTGCTTTAAATCTTAAAGCTGCAACCGCCGCTTCATATTTTATTTGGATGTCTATTGGATGTATATATAATATTGTCTCCAAAGCCCTAGTTGGTGTTGTACGCATTGCTCCACATATTCCTAGGCAACACGTTCTTTGAACTTTCTGCAACGTTTTTACGTTACATTTCTTCTCCATTGCTGTCCACCAGACAACAGACGCGTATGTTAGAATTGATCTAATAACGCTCTTTTATATCCAGTGTATCATCTTTGGATTGAAACCCCTCTTCTGCAGAAACCCTCTCCCTCTCCCCCCTCTCCCCTCTGCTCTTCTGCAGAAACATCAGCATCTGTGGGCCTTGTCAGCCCTTTCCTGTATGTGGTCTTTCCATTTAAGTTTCTTGTCTAGAATTACTCCCAGATACTTAACTTTGTTTGATATGGCTATCGTTTTGTTTTGGAAGATGGGCTCTTCGTACTGACATGTTTTTGTCTTTCTAGTAAAAAGACATATCTCCGTTTTGTCCGGATTTACGTTTAAGCCCCTCGGTTGTGCCCAATTATATGCGATTTTTAGCACCGTTTCGGCTTTCCTGTATAGTAAGTTTGGATTATTTCCCCTAAGAAGTATTATAACGTCGTCTGCATAACAGACAGGTTCAAATCCTTCGTCGGTTAAATTCCTTAAGAGTCCGTTTATGGTGTTTACCCACAGAATCCCTCCCTGTGGTGTTCCCTGACCTACTTTGTCTCTGATTGTTATGTCATGTACACTACAGCTTATCTATCTATTCCTTAGCATATAGTTGACCCAGTCTATGATAGTCCGATCCACTTGGAAGGTATCTAGGGATTGGATAAGCGTATTAGTGCTGACATTGTTGAAGGCTCCTTCAATGTCAATGCATACCGCTAAGGTATACATCTTCTCAGCGAAGGTGCCCTCAATATAGTGTACTACCTCATGTAAAGCGGTTTCCACTGATCTCCCCTTTACATACGCATGTTGTTTGTATTTCAGCGTATCATTGGGTATACCTGCTCTTTATCATGGTGTCGATTGTACGTTCCATGGTTTTGAGTAGGAAAGAAGTTAGGCTTATTAGCCGATTTGATTTTGGTGTGGCGTAATTTGCCTTCCCGGGCTTGGGTATGAAGGCTACCCTGTCTTCCTGCCAGGCTTTCGGTGTGTATTCTATAGAGTAACTGTCATCTTATGTTCCTGGGATAGCTGCCGTCTTCCATTTACGTGAAGAGATAACTTTTCTATATCTTCTTCTCCTCATAGCTCACCGATTTCCATAATGCTTGGAAGATTTCTCTCTTCTTGTACCTATAAATGGGTTCTCTTCTCATCAGCCATGACACCCTTGCATGCATATTTGTTCTACCTAATAACATTATTATTTTCTATTTATATTATAGACCTATTAATGACATCTAATTTAATAGAAATAATTTTAATATTTTGAATTTAATTACAACAGAAAGACACAATAATAGTTGTACCGATTGACCCCACATTCAGACTAGGCCGAGACCTGCTAAAAATATTACCTAGTATCAAATTTGAATGAAAGTGAATATATCGTAAATACCCTCATTACCCGTGAGCCTAAGGGTATATTTTATATTATTCTATAGAAGATTAATATATTTAGATATAAAATATAATATTCTATAGAAGATGTCTCCTCCTCTATTCCACAGAAGAGCTCCTCTTCTATTTTACAGAAGAACTCCTTTTCTATTTTACAGAAGAGCTCCTATACTATTCTCCTGACGACCGCCTCCTCTTCATTCTATTGAAGAGCTCCACATTTTTATTGAGGTTATGTAAATAAATAAATATACACACATTGACAAATATCTGTGAAGAAGTTTTATGTCCACCAAGAATCCATCATGCCAAATTACAAACACTTATCTTCGAAATTCCACCTTGGACCATCAAAACACTTTACAGCCATTTTGTTTGGAAAATCCGGCAATAACCTTCAATGTACCGAAAATGGTGAGAATATGAGAACTACTGCGTATTGAGAACATTCTGTGAAGACGTTGTTAGTGCCTTTAAAAATTCTGATGGCAAATTACAATCACTTCGGTTGAAAATGCGTTTTGCCGCAAAAAGCCACCTCGCTTGGACGATAACGTATATGGGTTCTATGTAAAATCATGAACCCCTATATAAAAAGTAAACCGTTTTTTTCCTCTAAGCACTCGGGATGGCAAAAAGAAGTCATTACGGGGTGCAAATGTGCCTAAAACTATCAAAATAACTAGATTATGGCTAGACCTGTATATGGGGGCTATGTCAAAACATGGACCTACAACAAACATCCGTTTCCACGACAGTGGGGTATACGGTCCGAAGCGACCCAAGTCTTACTCGGCCAACGTCTGTTACCTCGTCTGTTAAAAGCAATAGGGCTGCTACAACAACAAACATCTGTAAAAAGTATATAAATATATATTCCTTGTTCTACTATATAGTAGAGCTATTAAAAAATTCAAAAGTCCCGAGAAACGTTCTACTATCACTTATGGCGACCAATTTTGACGGCCTTGCTATACGCGATTTCAACTGTAATTCTATTATTTGACCATCAGGCGTATGAGCTATATCACTTTATTGTGCACTACGTATACGTCACATGTCACCGCCCGCAATATTAAAGCACAAATTGCGTCAAATTCTCAGTTCCCCGATATTTGTTCAATGAGGAAGCAGTAAAAAATGCCTATGTCGGAATATGCCATAAATATGTCGGAATAGGCCACAATAAATTCATATTAAATCGGTTACTCAATCCCCTTCATATGAGACCAGAAGAAGTCTTACAATAGAAGTCTTACAGTTTCGAACTCAATCTATGTTTGTTGAAAATAGTTTGGTGAAACAACTCGACGGATGCTGATTTCTAAATCGACTTCAAATTGAATAAAAGGCTTTTCGCCCAATGATACATGGGGCAAAAGCCCAAGACCGGCCAAATTATATCTACGATATACAGCCTTAAGGGTATAAAATATACAGTTGTGGTCACGCACTTAAAACATTGACTGTGGTAAAAATTTATTGATCAGCCCTCGGTTCGATGGAAGTATTTTCGATTTTTTTTAATTCAGAACATTTAGATATACTGCACTTAAGAGACTTATTGTGAAAATGGAAAATTATGACATATAATTTTTCCATAAATAACGGTTTTTATGAAAAACATCGACTTTAAAGTAAACCGACTATAGAAATGTATAATCGAAGCCTGATTTTTAATGTGAATGTTCGGTTAATCGATATTGTTATCCCTCATAGAAATTGATTACTTGATAATAAATCCACCAGACAATGAGGCGTATGAATGATGACACTTTATTAGGAATTGTGTATACTCCATCGTATAAAATGTTAAAAATGATTTAAATCGGGCGAAAATTCCAGTTAATTTAGAAAAAAAAATTATAGAAAACCACCAAAGAAAATACATACGTTGAAAAGAAAAAAGATACTCCCATTTTAATAGCATCTCTGGCAAAATACATCCAATTAGAAAATGCGAAGTTCGGTTTCGAGGTTTCAATGGTGAAAAGTTCTGGCCTCCTATGAAGGGTCCCCTCCATATGTGTTTTTAAAAGGGTTAAAAGGCCGAGGTTAAATCATTTTTCTATAGGAAAATCATCTACAGTCCATTTTAAACTAGTTTACTGAGGACTGTTTTTCTGATGAGACATACAAAAAAAATTCGCTAATTTCCAAGAATCTGTTTCATACTTCAGAAAAAAATACCAAGTCCACTGAATTCTCATAATAAAAAAAATTCTAGCCTCTTATGAAAAAATATATCCTCTCTATCTCCTTAGCCTAACTTTAATATTTAATCATATTCTATTGAAAAACCACCTATCTGTTATTTTTTATGATTCATAGGAAAAATTCGTAGGCTTCTGGCCTAAGAATAAAATGTCAATTGAATTAAATTTTTTGCTATTTTTACTTTCCTAGAAAAATACATATATGTATGTACATACATATGTATGTAGTATATTTTTATATCCTTCACCACTCTGTGGTACAGGGTATTATGTCTTTGTGCATATGTTTGTAACAGGCAAAAGGAAACGAGATAGACACGTGGTTCCTTTTGAGAATATGCATAGAATCACTTTCTGAGTCGATTTATGCATGTCCGTCCGTCCGTCTGTCCGTGCGTCTGTCTGTCCGTCCGTCTGTCCGTCTGTAGATGTTAAATTGTAAACAAAGTACAGGTCGCATTTATGATCCGATTTGAATGAAATTTGGCACAGGTCACGTATTTGGCCCAAGGACGAACCCTATTGAAATTGGAAAAAATCGGTTCAGATT
Organism: Musca vetustissima; assembly: GCF_032173495.1. Classification (NCBI taxonomy): domain Eukaryota; kingdom Metazoa; phylum Arthropoda; class Insecta; order Diptera; family Muscidae; genus Musca; species Musca vetustissima. The sequence goes on along the minus strand of NW_026873037.1, from coordinate 136,381 downwards.
TAGATATAGCTCCCATATATATTTAACCGATTTAATGTAAACGGTCCCTATATATCTTTCGATTTGCACGAAATTTGGTACAGCCTAATCATTTAGGTCTAGAATGATGTGTGCCAAGTTTCGTGAAAATCGGTCCAGATTTAGATATAGCTCCCATATATAGTTTCGTACGATTTCATGTAAATGGTGCACCAAAGTCGCTATATATATTTCGATTTGCACGAAATTTGGCATAACGTACTGAATTGAGCCTAGAAAGATGTCTTCCAAGTTTCGAGAAAATCGGTCCAGATTTCTATATAGCTCCCATATATAGTTTCGTCCGATTTCATGTAAATTATGCACCAAAGTCGCTATATATTATTCGATTTGCACGAAATTTGGCATAACGTACTGAATTGAGCCTAGAATGATGTCTGCCAAGTTTCGAGAAAATCGGTCCAGATTTAGATATAGCTCCCATATATAGTTTCGTCCGATTTCATGTAAATGGTGCACCAAAGTCGCTATATATCTTTCGATTTGGACGAAATTTGGCATAACGTACTGAATTGAGTCTAGAAAGATGTCTGCCAAGTTTCGAGCAAATCGGTCCCGATTTCTATATAGCTCCCATGTATAGTTTCGTCCGATTTCATGTAAATGGTTCACCAAAGTCTCTATATATCTTTCGATTTGCACGAAATTTGGCATAACGTTCTGAAAATCGGTCCAGATTTAGATATAGTTCCCTTTTATTATAGATTGATTATAAGTAATTGACGCACCAAGGATCCAATAGGCTGATAGGAACAAAACGTTCTGAAATTAGTGTAACCTAACATGTGACAAGTTTGTTTGAAATCGCTTAATATTTGGATAGAGCTTCCATATATATTTTCGCCCGATTTCAAGTAAATTGGGCATCAAACTCCTCATGTTAGTCAGATTGACATCATATTTTACACAACTTACAAAATTGAGCATAGAATTACGTAGTTGCGTTTTCTAGAAGTACACACATAGCCCAACGGATGACCTATTTATATTTGTTTGAAGTCGATTTACATACTTTATGGATAGATCTAGGTAGATTCACATTTAGATAAATATCACATATTTTATTTCATCCAATTTCATGTTTATAGCCCTGTTTAATATACCCATAGTGGTGAAGGGTATCATATTGTCGGTTCCGTCCGACTTTACTACTTTCCTTACTGGTTTAATTTAACCAATCATCAACGATTATTTAAATGATTTTACAAATTCCCCTCTCTTTCCAGCTACCGATGGCGTTCTACCCAACTGCCAAATCAAATGCGATGCAGAACCCTGTAAAAATGGCGGAATTTGTCGAGAAAATTTCGCCAAGCAAGAATCGAAATGCGACTGCGAACATACCAGCTTTTTGGGTGAATTCTGTATGGAGGAGAAGGGTGCCGATTTCAGCGGCGAATCGACGCTACAAAGGAAATTCGAATTAAATGGCAAAGTCGACTATGTCCGTCTACAGTTGGCATTTTCTTCGTTGGATTTGCGACGTGCCAATCGTGTAATGCTGCTGTTGCAGACAGCGGCTGACCGCAGCTATTATTTGATGATAGCCATAACGGCTGATGGTTATTTGCTATTCGAAGAAGACCGTGAAGGACCGGCGGTGGGTGCACGCATCGATCGTAATTTCCTGAACAATGCACGACACTCGATATACTATCAGCGTAATTTAACGGAGGCCACATTGTATATTGACCGCGAACCAGTGCCATTGGCACCGATTAGTGCGAGAGCATTAACACCATCCGCAGATATGGGTGCTAATCGTGTACAAATCGGTGGTATTAATACAACAGATACACGCTTTGCTGTATTTAAGAGTTACAGTGGATGTTTATCAAGTGAGTACAAGTACACCAAGTCACATACACACGCGCACACACACACACAACGCGAGCAATATAAACGAAATTCACTTCCACGCACGCACACACACACATACACACAGATAGATAGATGTACATTGTTAGAGAATCCACATGTAGAGATTACAATGTGTGTCTGTGTGTTGTGTATAAAATGCTGCCTACATTTATGTTTGTGTTTGTTTAGGCGATTGTTAGCCTATTTAAGAAAGGGCTTAGTCACTTGATGCACCGTTTAGTGGCACACAATGTAAACAATCGAATATGCGATATTCCATCATGAGCATGAATATAAGAGGCAACATGAAAATATTTTCGGTATTTGAAAGATTGAAGCCGCTTCATTTTCTGCAATCCGGATATTTGGAGGCTGACATTTGAACATCTATAGCGAAAATTATCAATATAGGTCCATGTTTTGACATAGTCCCCATATAAGGGGCCTGTCTAATTTTCGCTATTTTAAATGACCAGTATAGGTCCCCATATAAGGGTCCTGTATAATTTTCGATACTTAAAAGTGTTTAGCTCTCTGCGGTTTGGAGTTTGGGTTTGGACGTAGATCTATGCAAAAAATTATCAATGTAGGTCATTGTTTTGATATATCCTACAAACAATGAACCCATCTCATATTGTGCTATTTTGAAGATGTTAGCCGCAATGTCCAACTAAAGTGACTGTATTTGGCATTTCCGATTTTTTTGCGTGAAACATATTTTTGCAGAGCTATTTCGATAAAGGTTCATATGTTGACATAGCCCACACATAAAGGACACCCTTCCATTTAAAGTATTTTGAAAGTATTGGGGAAATTTTCCCTCGACGTTGCCATAATTTGGAATTCTTGTTTTTGGAACATCAAAACTATTTTTAGAACTATTTCCCTATTTTGACATAGCCCTCCGGATTTAAAAACTGACATACATCTATATAGGAAAAGATGACCCATCCCTTTCGATACTTGTTAAGGTTTTAACTGCAATTTCGAACAAAAAAGGATGCAATTTGTCATTTCAGATAGGGTGAAAATATATTTTCATGATTTTTTTTTTCTATATACATACATAGGTCCATATTTTGACACAGCCCTCATATAAGGCTCCCGACAAATGTTCGGTATTTTGATGGGTTTATCGGCATTTTTCTATTATTTGATATTCCAAGAACTTGAAGGTTCCGATACATTTGTTTTGACATATTCCCCATATAAAGTTCATTGATCCATTTTGGATAGTTTACGTGTTCTTGGAGGGTGAAAATATTTTTGCCGAACTATTTCGATATAAGTCCATGTTTTGACGTAACATCCGTATAATATTTTCGTCCCACTTCTGGTATTTAGAAAGTTATAGACACATTTTCCCATAAAACGATCTGTAATTTGGTATTCCGCACTTTAATAGGGTACAAAAATCTTTGCTGAGGGAATGTTTCACATTCGCTATTTTAAAGGTTATGACCTCATACTCCCACCAAAGTGGCTGTATTTTGGCATTTCAAGTTATTGGAGGGTCGAAAATATATTCTCAGAAAATTTTGTCATGAACAATGATTTATATAAAGGTTCCGAGCACTACAAGTATGTGTTGTATATAAAAATCGATTCTTCCGAACTTAATATATTTTTATACCCTTCACCACACTGTGGTACAGGGTATTATATCTTTGTGCATATATTTGTAACAGGCCGTCCGTCCGTCTGTAGATGATAAATTGTAAACAAAGTACAGGTCGCATTTATGATCCGATTTCGATGAAATTTGGCACAAGTCACTTATTAGGCCTAAGGACGAACCCTATTGAAATTGGGAAAATTCGGTTCAAAGTTAGATATAGCTCTCATATATATTTTCGTCTGATTTTATGTATATATCTTTCGATTTGCACGAAATTTGGTACAGGGTAATGAATTAGGTTTAGAATGATATGTGTTAAATTTCCCGAAAATCGGTTCAGATTTAGATATAGCTCCCATATATATCTTAGTCCGATTTAAGGTAATTGTTGTACCAAAGTCCCTATATATCTTTTGATTTGCCCGAAATTTGGCATAGCGAAATGAATTAGGTCTAAAATGATGTGTGCTAAATTTCCCGAAAATCGGTTCTGATTTGGATATAGCTCCCATATATATTTTCGTCCGATTTAAGGTAAATGGTGTACCAAAGTCCCTATATATCTTTCGATTTGCACGAAATTCTGCGCAGCGTGATGAATTAGGTCTAGAATGATGTGTGTCAAGTATCGTGAAAATCGGTTCAGATTTGGATATAGCTCCCATATATATTTTCGTCCGATTTAAGGTAAATGGTGTACAAAAGTCTCTATATATCTTTCGATTTGCCCTAAATGTGGCATAGCGAAATGGATTAGGTCCAGAATAATGTGTGTCAAGTTTCGTGAAAATCGTTTCAGATTTGGATATAGCTCCCATATATATACCAAAGTCCCTATATATCTTTTGATTTGCCCGAAATTTGGCATAGCGTAATGAATTAGGTCTAGAATGATGTGTGTCAAGTTTCCTGAAAATCGGTTCAGATTTAGATATAGCTCCCATATATATTTTCGTCCGATTTCAGGTAAATGGTGTACCAAAGTCCCTATATATCTTTCGATTTTCACAAAATTTGGCATAGTGTACTGAAATGAGTCTGGAGTGATGTGTGTAAAGTTTCCTGAAAATCTGTTCAGATTTATATATAGCTCCTATATATTTTTTCTTCCAATTTTCTGTAAATTGTGCACTAAAGACCCGTAGTTTCTCCAATTGCCCCAAAATTTTGAACAATAAACTGTAGTTAATATAAGTTAACCTCTGCCATTCTCATTGAAATTGGTTCAGTTTTCGATATAGCTTCTACATATATTTTCGTCCGATTTTACACAAAATTGACACAAATTTTGCACAACGTACTAAAGTTTTGATACAGCTTCTATATATACTTTCTTCCGATTTTAGGTAATTTTGTCCCATTTTAAGAAGCAACCCTATATCTGAACAAATAAAAAATTTAGTATAAGTTGCAGAATTCGACGTCTGTTAGCATTCATCTGTTGAATATATCCAAAGTGGTGAAGGGTATCATATAGTCGGCCCGGCCGACTTTACTACTTTCCTTACTGGTTTTATTTATTTTTGTATCCCTCAGGATCTCCTTGACAAAATATTCACTCTACATACAAACCGTTTACATATATCGTTACATGGAGTTCATTGTTTTAGTTTTCCCCCATAGACAAATTGTTTACATCTCTTGTGTAGCTGCGAATTTTGTGTAGATATTCTGCAATATGCGAACCTGTAACCAACACAACACACATGTTGCTGTGTCATCCAGAGAATATCGCCCACAAAAAAATGGCTAAATTTACAACACCTAAGTTAAAGGCAGTTAACGGGCATTATTTCTTGTCGAACACTAATAAATTTGCCAGGATCAGGCATTTGTTCTTTAAGCTGCGATAAGTTTTTGACACTGGTCCCCAGCAAAAACCAAACAGCGGACAACAATTTATGTTTCACTGGGTCCATAAACAAGCCAACCAGACAATTTGTTGATTTGAAGTCCCAAAAGTAACTGCGAACCAGGCGAAATGCGACATACACAGAGAATGCAATATTTTCATTCGAGGCCAAATTAAATTATTATCAGACAAAAAAAGGGAATGCACTCATATATTCAAACACTTTATAAAAGTGTTTTATGGAATTTGGCTCAATCACGGATGCAATTTTATTTATTGAAAATAAAAAAAAATGCTCAATGGTCAAATAATTTAAGCCACCAAAAATTCATTCATTTATTTTCGATTACACAATGCCCCGTTAAGGTTGGCCAGTATTGCACTTCGTGAATAGTGAACATGCCAGAATTTAATGTTTGATGTTGGATATCATCCAACCGCACCATTCGACTCCGAACCACCACCCTCGAAATGCACATCATTTTGCTGCATTCCTTTACAACCACACATCCACCATCATAATCTACCTCTAGGGTAGCACCGCAAATGCGTGGCTGTCATGCATGTGCATGTCAAGAGTTTTGGGGCTTTTTTCGGTCGGTCATAACAATTTTTTAGTGAACTTTATTGTGTTATCCTTTTTACTGTCATAAAACTTACGCCAACGATGCGAAAGGCAACCAAACTACGCAAAAAAACACCAACACCAACACCGACGAACGAAAATTGTTGTGTATCAACAACAATAGGAGTTTATCGTGTTACCATGTTCGCCCCGAACCCCGAGCAAACAAAATGGCAAAAAAAAATATCTTTTAGTGAGTGTGTCTGTGCAAAAATATTCGTTTACTTTCGGAGCAACAATGAACATGACTTTAATACCACATGAGTACCCGAAAGATGACTGCTTTCCAAATAATCCACCAAGGACATAACATTTCAGTTTTAAAATTTTAGTTTTACATATAAATGTTGTATGTACGTTAGTGTGTGCGAGTGCATTGAAAAAAGTATAACACGATTTTTTTGGGAAAATATTTAAAGAAGTTTTGACTTGAAAGTATTTAATTGAATTGTCAACTTGTTTGTGGCATAACAATATAACGTTTTCGTGGTAATGGAATTTGATAAAATTGTTTCTTAAAATACAACGAATGGAAAGAAGGAGACGAGTGTTTTTCTATGGAACAAAAATTTCCGACGATAGGAGGACACATATTGTCTATAGAAAAAAATTCTGACCACAGGGAGCCACTTTTTTTCTATAGAAAAAACTTCCCATCACTGGGGAGCACTTTATTTCTATGGAACAAACCACTTCCGACCAAATGAAGACACTATTTTCTATAGAAAACCAGTAAGGAAAATAGTAAAGTCAGACGGGGCCACTTCTTTCTATAGAAAACCAGTAAGGAAAGTAGTAAAGTCGGACGGGGCCGACTATATGATAACCTTCACCACTTTGAGTATATTCAACAGATGAATCCTAACAGACGTCGCATTTTTAAAGGATCAGTAAAATGACATTGGATCCATAAACATGTGATTCTGCAACCGATACTAAATTTTTCCTTTGGTCAGATATAGAAGCTATATCTAAATCTGACCCGTTTCAGGAAACTTAACACACGTCATTCTAGGCCTAATTCATGACGCTGTGCCAAATTTCGCCAAACTCAGCACACATCATTCTGCACTTAATATAGAACGCTATGCTAAATTTCGTGCAAATCGAATGATTTATAGGGACTTTGGTGCACCATTTACATAAATCGGACGAAAATATATATGGAAGCTATATCTAAATCTGAACCGATTTTTACCAAACTCAGCACACATCATTCTAGACTTAATTGAATACGATATGCTAAATTTCGTGCAAATCGAAAGATATATAGGGACTTCGGTGCACCATTTACATTACATCGGACGAAAATATATATACGAGCTATATCTAAATCCGAACCGATTTATACCAAACTCAGCACACATCATTCTGCACTTTATATAGAACGCTCTGCCAAATTTCGTGAAAATCGAATGATATATAGGGACTTTGGTGCACCATTTACATAAAATCGGACGAAACTATATATGGGAACTATATCTAAATCGGAACCGATTTTCACGAAACTAAACACACACCAATCTAGACTTTATTCAGTACGCTATAACAAATTTCGTGCAAATCGAAAGATATATAGGGACTTCGGTGCACCATTTACATGAAATCGGACGAAAAAATATATAGGAGCTATATCTAAATCGGAACCGATTTTCACCAAACTTAGCACATATCATTCTACACTTAATTGAATACGATATGCTAAATTTCGTGCAAATCGAAAGATATATAGGGACTTTGGTGCACCATTTACATAAAATCGGACGAAAATATATATGGGAGCTATATCTAAATCTGTACCGATTTTCATGAAACTTAGCGCACATCATTTTAGGCCTAATTCATTACGCTTTGCCAAATTTCGAGCAACTCGAAATATATATAGGGACTTTGGTGCACCATTTACATTAAATCGGACGAAAATATATATAGGAGCTATATCTAAATCGGAACCGATTTTCACGAAACTTAACACACACCATTCTAGACTTTATTCAGTACGCTATACCAAATTTCGTGCAAATCGAAAGATATATAGGGACTTCGGTGCACCATTTACATTAAATCGGACGAAAATATATATAGGAGCTATATCTAAAACCGAACCGATTTTCACGAAACTTAGCACACATCATTCTAGGCCTAATTCATTAGGCTGTGCCAAATTTCGTCCAAATCGAAAGATATATAGGGACTTCGGTGCATCATTTACATTAAATCGGACGAAAATATATATGGGAGCTATATCTAAATCTGAACCGATTTTTACCAAACTCAACACACATCATTCTGCACTTTATATAGAACGCTCTGCCAAATTTCGTGCAAATCGAATGCTATATAGGGACATTGGTGCACCATTTACGTAAAATCGGACGAAACTATATATGGGTGCTATATCAAAATCTGAACCGATTTTCACGAAACTTAGCACATATCATTCTAGACTCAATTCGGCACGCTATACCAAATTTCGTGCAAATCGAAAAATATATAGGGACTTCGGTGCACCATTTACATTAAATCGGACGAACATATATATGGGAGCTATATCTAAATCTGAACCTATTTTTACCAAACTCAGCACACATCATTCTGCACTTTATATAGAACGCTCTGCCAAATTTCGTGCATATCGAATGATATATAGGGACTTTGGTGCACCAATTACATAAAATCGGACGAAAATATATATATGGGAGCTATATCTAAATCTGTACCGATTTTCCCAATTTCAATAGGGTTCGTAATTGGGCCAAATAAGTGACCTATACCAAACTTCATACAAATCGGATCATAAATGCCACCTGTACTTTGTTCAAAAAAATTACATTGACGGACGGACGGACATGCGTAAATCGACTCAGAAAGTGATTCTATGCATATTCTCAAAAGGAACTATGTGTCTATCTCGTTTCCTTTTGCCTGTTACAAATATATGCACAAAGACATAATACCCTGTACCACAGTGTGGTGAGGGGTATAAAAATTTCCAACCACAACTGGATGTTACTTTTTTATACCGCAGAAGGACACATTTTCTAGACAAAAATATCGACCATAGGTGAAGGGCACTTCCCTCTATACAAAAAAAACTACCACAGGAAGAGAACACTTTTCTCTTCTCTTTTCTCTGACTTCTCCACCACGAACGCATGTGGCCAATTTTTATATAAATAATACTCTATGAGGACAATTTCTTAAAAAAAAAAACATCTAACTCAGGAGAATGTTTTTTTGTCCAGGGCCAAGAGGTGCTTTTCCTTACTAAATAAAAAAATTCTTCTTCCCTATTATATCACATGATTTTCTTGTCCAGCTGATCAAGAAGTCTAAGATTCCTCCCAGAAGACAAGCAGTCCTTCCAAAAATCGTTTAGTCTTCTAAGAAAAAGATATTCTATTAAAGAGGACCAAGATGTCTTCCTAGATGTTTTCCTTAGAAAATCCACAGGTGTTGTTCCCCATAGGAGCAAGTAGTATACTGCCGTAGAAACCAAGATGTATTCTTCTGTAGAAAATCAAAAGGTCTTATTTAATAGAAGACCAAGAGATTTTCTTACCCTGCAGATCAACAGGTGTTCTTACACATAGAATCAACTTCTATACAGCCGAAGAAGGCCAACAGATAGTCTTTCCTAAAAAAGTAGTAGATCAAGGGGTCTTCTTCTCCGGAATAGCATGTAGTTGTCTTCTCTAGAAAACCAGCAGGTTTTCCTCCTTTGAAGAACAATTTTTCTCTGGAAGGCCATGAGACATTTTTCATACAAAATAAAGAGATTCACGGTCAGGTTCTTTTATTCCGTTTAGTCTCCTTCGATTTTTTTTCGATCTTCATTTTATTTTTCAATAAACCTCTTCCAAGCCATATAAAAAAATGTTTTCATTTATTTCCTTTGCTTGCAGATATCTACATACAAGTCAACAAATACATAATGAAACCACTCGAGGAATACATGCTGTTTACAAAGTCCGGAGCAGATAATATAACTGTCATCAATCCACAGGGTGTACGCAGTGCCCAATGTGTGGCCAAATTCGATATAAGCGAACAACCATCGCAGGAGCCAATGGTCAATGTCAGTATGGTAAGCAAGATAATAGTAATTCCTCTACTCGGTTTCCAGGAATTTTGCAAAATTCATATTTAGGATGCCTTGGGGCCGGCCAGCATTCCGTCGTTCATCGTATCGTTTATTGTAAAATTGCAATATGGTGCGGGTATGACAAATGCGATACAAATATTTACATACTGTCACATTTATTGTCTTGTATTTCCCCACCATTACCCACCCTCCTTTCCGGTACCCATATCAACATTTCATTTCAATTTACTTTAATTTGTCTCCTTTATGCCTTCATCGACAGAGTGCCGATAATTGGGTGGAGGAGCCACCGCAACGGATACCGTACATTGCCAAATATGTCTACGATGTCTCTACGAAGGAGGATTCCACACAAGTGGTTTTCATAACGCTCACCTCCTTGTTTGTCATCATTGTCATTTGCTGTCTCATTGAGGTCTACCGCAGCCATTTGGCCTACAAAAGACGCATCGAACGTGAAACGGATGAAGACATTATCTGGTCGAAGGAGCAGGCAACCAAGATGCACGAAAGTCCCGGTGTGGGTGGACAGCCGTATGTTTACAAAGCCGTAAGTATGGAACGTGTATGTGTGTGTGTGTGCTCACAACCAATATTGTTTCCGTGTGTGTGTGCGTGTGCATGTGTACACTTAACTCCAGAACATGTTGGACATGTTTGTCTTTAATACTTTTGTTATTTTGTTCCGAAACATTTTCGTTAATTGATTTTCATTGTTTTTGTTACGCTTCATCGACATCTTCGCAATTTTCTCTGACTCGACATTATCTATTTTTACAGTTGCCGGTCGACGATAAGAAACCAGGTAACGGAGCACCACTGGTGGGCATACTGAAGAATGGCAGCATCAAGAGGAACGGCGAACTTGCTCTGTCACAACTGGAGCCACGCATTGTCGAAGAAGATGAAGAAGAAGCCGAAGATAAGGAACAGCAACAGCAGGAGCAGCAGAAGGGGGAGGAAACCAAAATTGAAATAAATGAAAAAATCAATGCCAAAGAAAATGCGGAAGATAAGACGACAGCCAGTGGTGGTAGTCCACAGCTGACAAATGATAACACCACAACCAAAGAACTAGAAAATAAAGAAGATGATACCAAAGCAGAAAAATTAGACGAAGGTAAATGATAGACATGATATATAATATAAAGAATACCATTAAAAGGAAGTTGTCTCTAGAAAAAAATTCAATACTTTGGAGTATATTTTTCTATAAAAAAATTTAGTCATTTGAATGATTTGTTTATATCAGACCTTTACAAGATAAAAAAATTAGACCTTTTAAAAAAAACAAGTGAAAAAGCGTTAATTTCGGCCGGGCCGAACTTTGGATACCCTCCACCATAGTTATACTGACAGATACATGCAATGAAAATATAGGGAACATACCAAAAAGTGCCATATACCGATAATTCTACAAACCGATTTATGTAAACCATTATGTACACCAAACTTCAGCAATTTTTAATGGGGATTTTTCCTAAAATCTGTAAGATCCAAATAGTGGACTGATACTGATAACGCATGGTAGAGTATAAAATCCTCCAACTACTGTAATTTAGATTACAAAGTTATATGAGGGTATGCCTAAATGGGGACCAATATTGATAACATAGTGTAGGAAATAGTGAATATTTGGGGATATCATTATATGAGGGCTATGCCTAATTAATGACCGGTATATGCCAATTTTGAACCCAATATTTTAATTGTTTATCTCAATTCTTTCCTTCAGGAGGTATCAGTATATTGAGGAGATGAGTTTTTTATCACAATATCTTTAGAAGGCGGAATGTTTACAACAGATGGCCAAAACGTCCTTGTAGGGTAAACATTTACTATTCCCCGTAACGACTACCCAACCCCGTAACGACTAATATTTTAATATAAAAAAGGGGGTTATATGGGGACTACCCCTAAATAGGGGTCAATATTAATAATTTTTGGTGGGGAGATTTGTTACCATATACGACTACAAAATACCAAATTTCAGCAAATTCGGTTGAAAACCGCGCTCAAGAACCCTAAAATACCGAAAATTGGGGGGTACCCTTATGTGGGGGCTACCCGAAAACATTGACCTATATTTATAAATTTTTGTGGAGAGATTTGCTACCGAATAAGAACTCAAATTACTGAATTACAGCCAATTCAGTGAAAAAATCCGGTCAAAACCCCCCAAAAACTGAAAATTGGGAGGTACCCTTATTTGGGGGCTACCAGAAAAAGTGGTCCTATATAAATAATTTTTAGTGGGGAAATTTGGTACCCAATAAGAACCCAATATACCAAATTTCAGCGAGTTCGGTTGAAAACCGCGCTCAAGAACCCTAAAATACCGAAAATTGTGGGTACCCTTATATGGGGGCTACCCGAAATAATTGACCTATATTTATAAATTTTTGTGGAGAGATTTGCTACCGAATAAAAAACTCAAATTACTGAATTACAGCCAATTCAGTGAAAAAATCTGGTCAAAACCCCCCAAAAACTGAAAGTTGGTAGGTACCCTTATTTGGGGGCTACCAGAAAAAGTGGTCCTATATAAATAATTTTTAGTGGGGAAATTTGGTACCCAATAAGAACCCAATATATCAAATTTCAGCGAGTTCGGTTGAAAACCGCGCTCAAGAACCCTAAAATACCGAAAATTGGGGGGTACCCTTATATGGGAGCTAAGCCTAAACGTGGAACGATATAGCCCATCTTCGAACATGACCTGCCTGCAGACAAAAGACGACTCTATGCAAGATTTTAGCTTTCTATCTCGATTCATTTAGACGCTAGAGTGATTACAACAGACAGACAGACGGACATGCTTAGATCTTCATAGAATTTTATGCTGATCAAGAATATATATACTTTATAGGGTCGGAAATGATTATTTCGATGCGTTACAAACGGAAAAACAAAACTAATATACCCTCCATACTATGGTGGAGGGTATAAAAAATATTTATATTTCTTTAGATGATACTTTTTTGAAAATGTAGTCGAGCTTTCTAAAAATAATTTAGTCCTCTGAAGGACATTTTTCAGACTTTTCTAGGATATTTATAACACTTTTAATTCAGAAAAACTAAAGCTAAATTTGGTCGAAATTTTTGTATAGAAAAAATTACCTCCTCCGGAGCTTGGATATTTTTGTATCTACCTACTTTTCCTCCTGATATCGGAGGATGTATCCTCCTTTTTAGAAAAATGTATTGAACTGAGGCTGATAATTTTTTCTAAAGAAACAAGTATTCTCCTGTGGTCGGATTTTTTTTCTGTAGAAAAAAGGCTCCTCCTGTAGTCGAAAAAATATCGACCTAAGTTGAATACTTTTCTAAAAAAATCGACCTCGGGAGAATAGTGTTTTCTATAGAACAAATTAAAAAATGTCTATAAAAGAAGGATACATCCTCCGATCTCAGGATCCGAGATGCATGATAGTCCCTACTATGGTTGGAATTTTTTTCTGTATAAAAAAGTCTGATCCTGTGTTCGGAAATTTTAATCTGTAGAAAAAAGTCTCCTCCTGTGGACGAACATTTTTTCTGTAGAAAAAAAGTCTCTTCCTGTGATAGGAAATTTTTTTCTGTGGAAAAAGGTCTCCTCCTTTGGTAGGACATTTTTTTCTTTGGAAAAAAGTCTCCTTCTTTGGTAGGAATTTTTTTTTTTTAGGAAAAGGCAACGCCTGATTTCGGAAATTTTTTTCTGTAGAAAAAAAGTATTCAACAGAGATCGGAAATTTTTTTTAAAGAAAAAAAGTATTCAACGGTCGTCTATATTATTTCTAAAGAAAAAAAGTATTCTTCTGAGATCGAATTTTTCTCCTCCTGTGGTCCGAAATGTTTTCTATAGGAAAAAGTATTCTCTTATGGTCGGAAATTTGTTTCTATAGAAAAAAGTGTCCTCTTATGGTCGGATTTTTTCTATAGAAAAAAAGTTTTCTCCTGAGGTCTACATTTTTCTATAGAAAAAGTTTTTTTTCCTGGGATCGGAATTTTTCTATAGAAATAGAATAGAATATATTTTTCCTGGGGTTGGACATTTTCAATTCCAGGGAATGTTTCTAGGATTGACTAAACCTTATGTATAATTTAATAATTCCTTTATTTCTTCAACAGATCTCCCAAAAACCACCGAAACTCCCACAACAAGTTCCACACCAACCACATCGACCTCAAAATCCGAGGATACCGTCGATAATAAAACAGCAAACACAACAACGAAGGATGGTGATCAGAGCCAACAATCGAATGATAGTCCAGTCACAGCGACAACTGCACAACAGCCAACGGCTGAAGCCATACAAGAAAATGGTCTAAAAACTTCATCGTCGGCAACGACCTTGGACCAGTCAACGGTAAGCATTGCAACATCAAGTTGTCTATCGTCTAACGAAGATATACCCTATAAGAGATTGGCTCCCATATGCACCATAAGTGAAACGTCTCTTAATTTTGATTGAATACCGCACGACGATGACAGCAACAACAACAACAACCACAATTACTGAATGCAACAACAGCAAATGAGACCTGCAATTGCAAGTGAACAAACCACCGATACTGTGGCGTTGACAACAATAACAAAAAACAATAATAATTATAATAACAATAACCGTAACCATAACTATCATAGATACCACTTACTAAACAAATAAACAAACACACTCTCACACATCAGTCGAATATATGTAAATACATACACACACCCACATACATATGTATTTTTGTATTTAATGCATGTTTAGTAATCCTTTTATAGTTTATGGTTTATTTGCCGGCCGTTTTTATTATGGTTTCTTGTTGTTATTCTTTGTTAAGAGTTTAAATCATTTTTTTTTTGTAATTTATATCATCGTTGTTGTTGTTTTAATGCATATTATGAATTTTATTGAAATTTATATTTATTTAATTTTATGGTTTTTGTTCTCTACTTTACTTTAGTATATTTACTAATATTATCTAGTCTAGTGCATGTTGTAAAAAAAATGTGTATATTGGGGTGGAGTGAATGAAATGGGAGAGACATTTGCATTAGTGGCAAACGTAGGGACATGTAATTGAAGTTCAATCAACATGAGGATGGTTTTATAAAAAGGACTAGGAGACTAACAGTGGTACCACATGTTTTTTTGTTTTTAAATCTCAAGGACAGTCAGATGCCCCAGCATTAGTCTTGTTTTCAAAGAACCAGCTCAAATTTTTATAAGGACTGTCAAAGGCAATTGTAAGTATTTTTTAGGTTGAATGAATTTTTGAAAAATTTTTGAGGGCTAGACTTTTTTTAAGAACTCATCGTCAAAATGAAATCCGGAAATTTTACCAACAAGTGTGTTGAGGATCTGGAAGGAGTATTTTTCATAGCTTGTCGTGTAAAATAATGACAGTGAAGAAGATATCCCGGAACCGGAGAACGATTTGACCCACGCCGTCGATTACTCTTTTGTGTTGGGATCATGTCCATAGACCAAAAATTCATAACATATTCCGAATTACGAAAAATATACAGCGATCGTATATTTTTAGATTAATCCGCCGTGGACGAACGATAAGATGTATTTAAAAGTTCTTAAATATTTCGGGACCATAATAGGTGTTCTATATTGTGTTAAGAGACTTTTATTCTCTGGGCAATGTGAAATACCATCAAAATGCCTAGAACGAAGCGATAAGTTTTTATGTGAAATATGGACCTACATATATTGAACATTTTTGTTAAGGATGATCCTGAAATGCCAAATTACAGGCTCTTCGATCGGAAAATATTCCTAGGACTTCTAATGAAATTCTAAATATTCTATGAAATTCTAAATACCTCAAATGGGACGGGACAATTGTTAACAGTTTTCTCTGAAAATATTTTTCACTCTAAAAAAACCTTGAATACAAAAAAAAAACCTTTAAAATACCGAAAATAAGGCGATACTGTAATATGAGGGTACCTCAATGAGCCCAGAACCTCAAAGAGCCCAGAATATCTAATAACAGCCACTTCAGAAGATACCCCGAAACCAATTTAAGATGTCGTTATAGGAACTATTCATGGCGGGTGGTCAGATGCTGATCGGCAGCATGTTACTTGGCGAGAGGAACGTATGCTCAATGATTGGAACAGCATCCTCTAAGTCCTAGATAAGACCCGCGAAAAAAGGATCGGTTTGCTTTTCCATAGAAAAAATGGGTATCTATTTTCTTTGTGCTGTGTCCCAATAAGTGCCGATTTTTTATTAAACATATCTCTTTAGGAATGTCAATGTACGTTATTGCCGAAGTACGTTCCTGGGTTTCGACTAGTGCATATAGTCTTCTGTCTGCAGGCATGTCAAGTTCGAAGATTGGCTATATCGGTCCACGTTTAGGCAAAGCTCCCATCAAAGCGTACCCCCCAATATTCGGTATTTTGAGGTTCTTAAGCGTGTTTTTCAACCGAAATCGCTGAAATTTGGTACTTTGAGTTTTTATTAGGTAGCAAATCTCCCCACAAAATATTATGAATATAGGTCAATTTTTTCGGACCGCCCCATTATATAGGGAACCCACAATTTTCGGTATTTTGAGGTTCTTGAGCGCGTTTTTCAACCGAATTCGCTGAAATTTGGCACTTTGAGTTCTTATTGGGTAACAAATCTCCCCACTAAAAATTATAAATATCGGTCCATTTTTTTGGGATAACACCCCTATAAGGTTACCCCCCCCAATTTTTAGTATTTGGGGTATTTGATCGCATTTTTCGACCGAATTGGCTGTAATTTGGTACTTTAAGTTCTTATTAGGTACCAAAGCTCCCTACTAAAAATTATAAATATAGGTCAATTTTTTCTGGTACCCCCCATATAACGGTACCCCAAAAATTTTCGGTATTTTGGGGTTCTTGAGCGCGTTTATAAACCGAATTCGCTGAAATTTGCTACGTTGGGTTCTTATTGGGTATTAAATGTCTCCACAAACAATTTTTCCGCCGAATTAGCTAAAATTTAGTATTCTGAGTTCTTAATAGGTACCAAATCTCCCCACAAACAAATTTATGAATATAGGTCCATTTTTTCGGATTGCCCCCATATAAGGGTACCCCCAAAATTTTCGGTATTTTGGGGTTCCTGAGGGCGTTTTTTAACCGAATTTGCTGCAATTTGGTATTGTGTAGTCGTATATGGTAAAAAATCTTCCTACCAAAAATTATTAATATACGCCCTCTTTTTGGGGAGTCCCCATATAACCCCCTTTTTATACCCTACACAACTATGTTGTCAAAGCTATAATAGCTTTGTGCAGCCCCAAGTGTTTGTAAAGCCACGAAATATTGGTCCTAGACCCAATAGACCCGATCGTCATGTCTCGACTAGCTGAGTCGATCTAGACATGTGTGTCCGTCCGTTTGTCCGTCTGTCAATTAGAATTTGTAAACACGATACATTTCAGATCTATTAATTATTTAATAGATCTGAAATGATCTATATGATGTGGGACGCTTAGTCGAATTTGTAAAAATCAATATTTGCAACCCATTACCTTTCGGCAAAGCCAGTACAATATTTGTCATTAGATCAGGGCCGACTTTAAGATACCCACCACTACTTTTATTGTTTTCAAGAGGAGCTTAGGACGACGATATACATACATATTTATAAATGAATATGGTAAAAAATCTTCCTACCAAAAATTATTAATATACGCCCTCTTTTTGGGGTAGTCCCCATATAACCCCCTTTTTATACCCTACACAACTATGTTGTCAGGGCATTATAGCATTGTGCAGCCCCAAGTGTTTGTAAAGCCACGAAATATTGGTCCTAGACCCAATCGTCATGTCATGTCTCGACTAGCTGAGTCGATCTAGACATGTGTGTCCGTCCGTTTGTCCGTCTGTCAATTAGAATTTGTAAACACGATACAGGCCACTGTTATGGACCAATCCTTACGAAATTTTGCCTGTAGGATGGGTTCTGACCAATGAAGACTCCTATTGGTAAAGATCGGTTAATATTTAGGGGACGAAATGGACCAAAATCTATATTTTTGTCTGATTTTCTGGTCGCTCCAGAGGCCGCAATTACGGGTAAATATATACGCTATAGAATGCAAATTTTAAAATTTTTCACACAAAAGTCAAGGTCCATTTGACCTGCTAAATATTGACCGATCTCTATCCAAATAGGCTCGCCTATTCTATGGCCCTAACCCCTTATCCATGTGAAAATTCGCGATGTTCGGACATCGCGAATTTTCTCATGGGCCATAGAACAGGCTTGCCTATTTGGATAGAGATCGGTCAATATTTAGCGGGTATTCTATAGCGTATATATTTACCCCTGATGAATATAGACCAGAGAAGTTGATAGTATATCCAAGAGGAATGGTTGATCTTTAAATTGTATTGCCATATGTACTTGGATGTAGGAGTTACACTTAAATATTTATAGTCCCTACGTGTTCATATATTATTTTGTAACCCATTATCACACTAGAGGGCTGAAATATAGCGCTGATAGGTTTGAAATTTTCCATGAGGATCCAGGAATGGTCAAGGACAACGCGTATAATTTTCGGTGATGATCAGATAATAATACTGGGATGAAGTGGACGGAAAACTTAATTTTTTTGTGTTAATTCGAGTCGACCTATAGGCCACAATTGAAAGCCGAACATCACGACACAACCTAAAGTGAAGGGAATCTGACAAGTAATTAGAAGAGCTGTACTGAATATTAGTAATATTTGTTGGCCTCTAGTCGTTCAAGAGGGTGCAAATATCTTGAAATTTTGTATAAGCTCAGAATATAGAACCACAGAAAGTTAGATTTTCGTATAAGTTGTGTAGGGTATCATATGGTCGGCCCCGTCCGGTATAGGTACACTTTTTGATATGTTGCCTATATTTTTATTTCAAGTACCTGTCAGTATATCTATGGTGGAGGGTATCCAAAGTTCGGCCCGGCCGAACTTATCGCTTTTTCACATGTTTGTTTTAATTTTTTAAAAAAATGCGTTAAATTTTTTATATTGATTTATACATTTTGAAAACCACACTTCCTCCACCCTAATATTGCAATTTGTTAATATTTAAGCAAACAAGTTGTTTTTTTTTTTTGTTTGCTGCATAAACACAATTACACCGACTAACACACACCTATTTATCGTGCCCTGCTTCACCTCCAAGCAATTATTTATACATAATTAATTAAAAACATAATTTAATTGAAAATTTACAAAAAAAAAAAATAACTGAAAACAATTTATTGTAAATATGTATTTTGCGCTATCTCATATTGTGTACATACAACAGACATGATTACGGTTGCAAAGTGTAGTTTTTTTTATTTTGAGCAATATTTTATTACAACTAAATCGGTTTTGTAATGATTTAAGTGGCATGCACCTTGCCACAACAAACGAACACACACACACAACCACATACTCACACAAACAACAAAACAATAAATGAATGAGTGAAACAAAAATTAAATAAATTACCATGAAAAGCGTCAGCAACAGCAGCAACTGTAACAACATCTACCCCTGAAAAATGTAAATCGAATGAAAATTGATTTGTTTATTGATTTTTTGGAAAGCCTTTTCAAATTTAAATATTTATTAAACATTAAATTAGAAAACATGTGCGATTGTTTTGCTGTTGTCGTTGCTGCTGCCACCGCCGCCGCTGCCTATCGGTCTGTCTGTCTGTCCAACTAATTTGCATAAAACAAATTTGTGCATTTATTATGTGATTCTGATTATTATTACATCCGGACATTAGTCAAACAGAAATTTGATAATAATTTCCCAGGCCAGTTGTGATTGGCCAAAAATAAATCGGATAGGGGGGAAAGAAATGAACAGCAAAAAGTAAGCATGCATTGATTTACATTTGACATATTTTATATACATACACACACACACATGCATAGATGTAGTGAAATTAAATAAATTATTTATAACATTTATTGTGTGTGTTTGCAATTAAATTGATTCTGAACAAATAACTGAAGCTTTAAATCGCTTAGGAAATTCTATGTAAATTAAAGTTATGACAGAAAAATTGACCTAATAATTTATGTTTTGAAAGTATGCGAAACAACAACAGCAGCTGCAGTTTGGTGCACCATTTACATGAAATCGGACGAAACTGTATATGAGAGCTATATCTAAATCTGGACCGATTTTCTCGAAACATGGCAGATGTCACTCTAGGCTCAATTCAGTAAGTTATGCCAAATTTCGTGCAAATCGAAGAATATATAGGGACTTTGGTGCACCATTTACATTGAATCGGACAAAAATATATATGGGAGCTATATCTAAACCTTGACCGATTTTCCCGAAACTTGGCAGATATCACTCTAGGCTCGATTCAGTACGTTATACCAAATTTCGTGCAAATCGAAAGATATATAGGGGCTTTGGTGCACCATTTACATCAAATCGAACGAAGCTATATATGGGAGCTATATCTAAATCTGGATCAATTTTCTCGAAACTTGGCAGACATCAATCTAGGCTCTATTCATTACGCCGTGCCAAATTTCGTGCAAATCGAAGGATATATAGGGACTTTGGTGTACCATTTACATGAAATCGGACGAAACTATATCCTGTACTTTGTTTACAATTTAACACAAACAGACGGACAGACGGATGGACATGCATAAATCGACTCAGAAAGCGATTCTATGCATATTCTCAAAAGGAAATATGGGTCTATCTCGTTTCCTTTTGCCTCTTACAAACATATGCACAAAGACATAATACCCTGTACCCCAGTTTGGTGAAGGGTATAAAAAGTCGGTATTGCACGGCTTTAGACTCATCAATTCCACATTTTGGGCGGCCCTGGCTAAAACCGATGTATGAGTGCTCGCAATAATATGCATTCATTCTTCTTTATTCGAATTTCTTCGAAAATGTAATTGAATCAAATTCACTACGTATCGATCGTTCAACGTCGATAAAGCGGAATATTCGCCGCAAACATGACCCGTTTAACGGCAAATAGAATGTCAGGGCTTTACGGCGCATGACCCATTAATTCCACGTTCTAAACTGGACAAAATGGTCCTGATTTGAGTCGATATGTGAGAACATGCAATGCTTATGTTGAATAGGGATTCATCATCACTTGTTTGTTTTTCGAATATCTCCGAAGACTTTGGGCATACACATTAGGGAACAGCAGAACAGTCACCACATGGCCAATTTTCTTTGAAGCGCTTCTTCCACAAACATATTTTGTTGGATTTGGCTCGTCTACGAAGACCTACGCCGTCGAGCACTCCTTTATGTTGGGTTCATGTCCATAGACCAAAAATTCATAACATATTACAAATAACGAAAAATATACAGCGATCGTATATTTAGTATATCGTATAACTTATAAATATACCCTCCACGATAAGGTTATTTAAAATTTCTTAAATCTTTCGGGACCATAATAGGTGTTCTATATTGTGTTAAGAGGCTTTTATTCTCTGGGCAATGGAAAATACCATCAAAATGCCTAGAACGAAGCGACCTACATATATTAAACATTTTTGTTATAGATGATCCAGAAATGCCAATTACAGGCTCTTCGATCGGAAAATGTTCCTAGGACTTCTAATGAAGAGGGACCTTTACTATGAAACTCTAAATAACTCAAATGGAACGGCGCAATTGTTAACAGTTTTCTCTGAAAATATTTTTCACCCATTAAAAACCTTGAACACCAAAAAAACCTTCAAAATACAGGCTCTTCGATTGGAAAATGTTCCTAGGACTTCTAATGGAGAGGGACCTTTACTATGAAATTCTAAATACCTCAAATGAGACGGGACAATTGTTAACAGTTTTGTCTGAAAATATTTTTTTTTCACCCTATAAAAACCTTGAATACAAAAATCCTTAAAAATACCGAAAATAAGGCAATACTGTAATATGAGGGTAATATCAAATCATGGACCCATATTTAAAATTGTATGCCAAGAACCTCAAAGAACCCAGAATATCTAATAACAGCCAATTCAGGTGCGTCTAAGCTCCCAGGTTTATAGAAATATCATACATGAGGGCGGGACCATTGAATAAAGGCTACGCCAGTTATTTCCTTGCAAGAACCCGAAATGCCAAATTGGAGCTCTGTTGAGTGGAAACTGCGACTAAAACATTTAATATTAGGAAAATGAGGTGATATCCCTATATCGGAGGGCTATGTCCGATTTTCAGTACTTTAGGTACTGAATATGTATGTCAAATTTTCTAAGCTCTCTCTTAAATATTGCGATCTCTCGTGATGTCAACAGACAGAACAAATTAACATTATTTTGATCAGGAATATTGTTTATAAAGTATCCGCAGAATATTTAGTGGTCACATTTGATTCATTTCATTTAGTTGGCTCGAGAAAAAACATACAAATTAATTTCGTGCGCGACAATCTTGTGCGCAGTTTTTATAATTTGTAATATCACATTTCGAAACATTGTCATCCACTTGATCTTTCCATCTAATTCTAGCTTTTGTATGCCTTTGGAACTGGGCCATTCTCATAGCCTAGCCAACGCAGACGCTTCACTTTCTGAGTGGATTTATGCATATCCATCAGTCCGTCCGTCTTTCCGCCTGTCCATGTTAAATTGTAAACAAAGTACAAGTCGCATTTATTTTTCGAATTGGATGAAATTTGGCACAGCTCATCATTTGGCCCAAGGACGAACCCTATTGAAATTGGGAAAAATCGGTTCAGATTTAGATGTAGCTCCTATATATATTTTCGTCCGATTTAATGTAAATGGTGTACCAAACACCCTATATATCTGTCGATTTGCACCAAATTTTGTATAACGTACTGAATTAAGTCAAGAATGATGTGTGCAAAGTTTCGTGAAAATCGGTTCAGATTTAGATATAGCTCACATATATAGTTTCGCCCGATTTTAGGTAAATAGTCCACTAAAGTCCCTATATATCATTCGATTTACACGAAATTTGTCACAGAGTACTGAATTAAGTTAAGAATGATGTGTGCAAAGTTTCGGGAAAATCGGTTCAGATTTAGATATAGCTTCCATATATAGTTTCAACCGATTTTAGGTAAATAGTCCACTAAAGTCACTATATATCTATCGATTTGCACGAAATTTGGCACAGCATACTGAATTAAGTCTAGAATGATGTGTGCAAAGTTTCGTGAAAATCGGTTCAGATTTAGATATAGCTCCCATATATATCTTCGTCCGATTTAGGGTAAATTGTGTACCAAAGTCCCTATATATCTTTCGATTTGCTCGAAATTTGGCACAGCATACTGAATTAAGTATAGAATGATGTGTGCAAAGTTTCGTGAAAATCGGTTCAGATTTAGATATAGCTTCCATATATAGTTTCGTCCGATTTCATGTAAATGGTGCACCAAAGTCCCTATATATCTTTCGATTTGCAGGAATTTTTACATAGGGTACTGAATTAAGTCTAAAACCAGTGAGCGGAGCAGTATAGTCGGACGGGGCCGACCATATGATACCCTACACAACTTCCACGAAACTATAACTTTCTGTGATTCTATATTCTGAGCTTGAGCAATATTTCGCGCTATTTGCACCCTCTTGACCGACTAGAGGTGGTAATGGGTTACTAAATAATATCTGAATACGTAAGCACCTATAAATATTTATGTATAAGTCCCACATCCGAATACATACGACAATAAGATTTGTATCAATTTAAAGGCCAACCACTCTTCTTGAACATACTATCAACTTCTCGGGTCTAGGACCTTCAGGTGCAAATATATACCCCATAGAATAAAAATTTTGCAATTTTTCACACAAAAGTCAGGGTCCATTTGACCCGCTAAATATTGACCTTCTTTACCAATACAGGAATGCTTATTCTTTGGCCCGATCCTCTTCTCCATGCAAAAATTCGCGGTGTTTGGGCCATAATTGCGGCCTCTGGAGCTACCAGAAAAACCGACAAAAATAAAGTTTTTGGTCCATTTCATCCCCTAAATATTAACCGATCTTTATCAAAAACAATAGGGGTCTTCATTGGTCAGAACCCCTCCTACATGCACAATTTCGTGAAGATTAGTCCATAACTGTGGCCTGTATCGTGTTTACAAATTATAATGGACAGACGGACGGACACACATGTCTAGATCGACTCAGCTAGTCGAGATATGACTATCGGTATACTTAAAGGTGGTCTAGGATCAATATTTCGGGGCTTTACAAACTTTTGGGGCTGCACAAAGCTATAATACCTTGACAACATAGTTGTGTACGGTATAATGATGTTGCTAAGCTTCGTGAAAAGATCCATAGCTAGGACGATTGACACAAGTATCTAGTCTCTGGCAAGTTTCCCTGAAATCGGTTCAGATATAGATATATAACAAAAACGCGACGTCTATTAGGATACATATGTAGAATATACCCAAAGTGGTGAACGGTATCATTTTTCAAATATTCAGAATGTTGTCCTTTTGTGGGGAAGTATTAATATGGAAACGTGATATTAGGTTGTGCAAAGTTTGGATTCGATCGGATACTTCGTTCGCACGGTTTTATAAATTTATTTTTCGATATTGCATATCTTTAAAATTTATTTAAGTTTGCAGGAAATATTGACATGGATAACGTTTTAGCAAATTTAGTACTCCATTGGAACATTATCGTGCGCACCAGCCAGACAGATAGAAGGAGACTTAGAAATCGACTCCAAATTATCTGAACCGGAACAGGCACAAAGACACTAGATGTAGAAAAAAAGTTATTCCGATGGATTACCTATTTGTCGTACCACCCTCATAAGCCATAAATCTGAGGTTATAGGAAATGAAATCATTCATTTCCTTCCATCAGGACACTATTTAAATGAATTTGAAAATCCAACAACAATCGTGTCGATTCCAAATTGTCCTTTGTGTCAGTCATTCAGTCTGCCTGCTGTGGTTCAGTATTTTATTTCATTTTTTGTTTAATTAAAATCCCCAATATCAAATTCATTTTACACAACAAAAGACAATAACCAACAAATAATTGTAACATCGCCTGAAATAACGAAATAACTGCATGATATTGTAAACCATAAATATATAGTACAGCAGCATGTATTGTTGTATTGTTGCATCCCTGGCGTGCATCCCATTGTAAGAGATCAAGTGAAAAAGTGAAAATACATTTTATTAAAACAAGTACAACGATATTGCAAAATTCAAATTAATTAAATCATCAGAGTTCTCTTTGACAACATTTCAACACAACCTCCGAACACGCACACAAACACAATGGACGGATCAACGGACCAACCCACCCACTAATGACATGGAAAATCCCGCAACGATGGAAACGAACAACATTGCATTGCAGAACAAAACTCCACCCAATACCGATAGAGTCAATCGTAAAGCATCCGTTAAGCGACAAGTATCCTGGGGACCTCCAACGGTGGCGGAAGCCGATGCTGGAACTGTAAAAGTAAAGAAAATCTCAAAACCGAATGGTTACTACAATGCGACGGGTGCCCATGTGAAAACGAATTGATTTGATTAGTTAGTTGCGGACAGCAGTAAAGCGGAGTAAACGAAGCGAATCGAATGGAGACGATTTTGGAAAATGCAGCAAATTATTGTCGTCCGAATTTCACTGACCTCTCTCTCTCTCTCTCTCTCTCTCTCTCTGCAGAGCTTTAATTTAAAATAATTAAAAGCATACAGCATGGCGACAAGAACAACAACAAGAACAACAGTTAAACTAAATTCCTCAGCATTTTTAATTAAGAAACTTTTTCAAGTGGACATCCCGCTATTTTCAATTTGCCACTTAGAACAAGGGCACCATAACAACAACGACATGAACTAGCCCAATAATGAAAAGCATCTAAAACTGAAACGGAAACGGAAACAACGTGAGGAAGGTCATACAAAGATTAGTAGTAACAAGCGTTTAAACAATTAAGATTTTATTTCTTTTTTTTTTTTTGTAAATAAATGAAATACTCATTCCCAATGCTCGCCCACTCGCTCCCCTTGCCCCTCAACCCTAACAAATACTCGTGTATTTTTGTGATATGATGTATTTTTCATTTCGAGTATTTTAAGATAAAAACAAAAACGAATTTAAAATAAAAATGTAATTATCTAATGAAAAAATTCACAAAACAAAACAAAAAATATGTAAACCTTAAATAAAAATGTGCCTTTTTTAAGCTTTAAATTAAAAAAAAAATATAAAACATACAATTTTTTGTTGTCGTTGTTATTTCTTTTCTTTCAGTTCTCCCCTTTTTATTGAGATTTTTTTGTTTTTGTAGCTTTTTTTGTATCACCAGCAAATTAAAGAAAGGTCAACAACAACAAAAACGAAATTCATAAACGATCTGTGTGCTGAGGTTGAAGAGTTAAATATGTCACCCCGTTCACACTTGGCCGACATAAAAGCGAATGCTGCATTACTCTGCTTTATGTTGCAGTCAAGTGTAATTACGTGTCACTCAGATGCCACAATCATGGCAGCGGTGGAAGAAGTGTTGTAGCGGAGGCAGAAAGACATGCAATTTTTCAAAAGGTTTCAACAAAAAAACTGAACACTCTGGGTTAGGTGAATTGAAACGATTCGGAATATGTGTGTGTGTGACTTATAGAAGAACTGATAGGTGTGGAAGTCGTTTAGACGGGTTTCCATCCATAACCCAGAAGAACTAGATTATGGATGGAAAACCCATCTAAACAATCGTGTATTTTTTAAAATATTTTTATAAGAACAAATTTATAGGGAATTTGTGTACAAAAATGCGTATTTATCGAATATCTATTTATACCCTACACAACTATGTTGTTTTGTGCAACTCCAAAAGTTTTTATACCCTACACAACTATGTTGTCAGGGTATTATAGCTTTGTGCAGCTCCAAAAGTTTGTAACGCCGCGAAATATTGGTCCTAGACCCACCTTAAAGTATACCGATCGTCATATCTCGACTAGCTGAATCGATCTAGATATGTGTTCCGGCCGTCCGTCTGTCCATTATAATTTGTAAACACGATACAGGCCACAGTTATGGACCAATCTTCACATTCTGCATGTAGAAGGGGTTCTGGCCAATGAAGACCCCTATTTTTTTTTTTTTTTTTTTTTGGAAAAGGTCGGTTAATATTTAGGGGATAAAATGGACCAAAAACTTTATTTTGTCGGTTTTTCTGGTCGCTCCTGAGGCCACAGTTATGACCCAAACACCGCGAATTTTTGCATAGTAATGGTAAAGATCGGTCAATATTTAGCGGGTCAGATGAACCCTGACTTTTGTGTGAAAAATTACAAAATTTGTATTCTATGGCGTATATATTTGCCCCTGAAGGCCCGAGAAGTTTATAGTGTGTTCAAGAGGAGTGGTTGATACCTATTATATGGTCGTATGTACTCAGATGTGGGAGTTACACTTAAATATTTACAGGTGCTTACGTATTCAGATATTATTAAGTAACCCAATACCACACTAGAGGGCGGATATATAGCGCTGATCGCTTTGAAATGTTCAATGAGGATCCAGGTATGGTCAGGGATATCGGGTATAATTTTTGGTGATGATCAGATCAAAATTTTGCGATGCAGTGGACCGAAAACTTAATTGTTTATGTTTTCTTCGAGACGATCTGTAGGCCACAATTTTAATCCGAACATCACAACACAATCAACGGTGAAGGGAATCTGGACAAGTAATTGAAGGGTTGTACTCAATATTGGGAATATTCGGAAAATATGTCAGTGTAAGGGAGAGGGTGCAACTTTCACAAAAAATATTGCCCACGCTCAAAATAAACATCGACAGAAAGTTAGAGTTCCGTGGTAGTTGTGTAGGGTATCGTATGGTCGGCCCCGTCCGACTATACGATACCGCTCACCGGTTTTAAGATCGACTTTTTTTGAAGAATATTTTTCAACACACAGGGGAGCGCGTTACTTTAAATAATATATATATTTTTTTTTGTATTCTATAGCGTTTATATTTACCCCTGAAGGACATAGACCCGAGAAGTTGAGTATACCCAAGACGATGTAAATTGATACCAATTATATTGTCGTATATACTCGGATTTAGGAGTTACACTTAAATATTTACAGGTGCTTACGTATAACGTTTATTATTTAGCGCTGATCGCTTTGAAATTTTCCATGAGGTTCCAGTTATGGCAAGGACAACGCCTATAATTTTCGGTGATGATCACATAATAATTTTGGGATGAATTGAACCAAAAACTTAATTTTTTGTGTTTTTTCGAGTCAATCTATAGGCCACAATTGAGAGCGAACATCACAACACAACCCACGGTGAAGGGAATCTGGATAAGTAATTAGAAGGGCTGTACTGAATATTAGTAATATCTGTTGACCTCTAGTCGGTTAAGAGGGTGAAAATATTGCGAAATATTGCCCAAGCTCAGAATAGGTTATCGTATGGTCAGTCCCGTCCGACTATACTGCTCTGCTCACTGGTTTCAGAATTTTATAGTAAAAAAACAGTAAGGAATGTAGTAAAGTCGGAAGGGGCCGACTTCACCACTTTCGGTATATCCAACAGATGAAACCTAAAAAACGTCGAATTTTTAAAGGACAAAGGACAAAATTATGAAAATCAATTATAAGCATATAATATATATATATATATAAATCTGAACCGATTTTCAGGAAACTTAACACACATCATTCTAGAGCTAATTAATTACGCTGTGCCAAATTTCGTGCAAATCGGAATATATAAAGTTACTTTGGTGCACCATTTCGTTAAATCGAACGAAAATATATATGGGAGCTATATCCAAATCTGAACCGATTTCCACGAAATTTTGCACATATCATTCTAGACCTAATTCATAACGCTGTGCCAAATTTCGTGCAAATCGAAATATATCTAGGTACTTTGGTGCACCATTTACGTTAAATCGAACGAAAATATATATCTAAATCTGAACCGACGGACAGACGGACAGACAGACAGACGGACGGACAGACAGACATACGAACATGCGTATGTCTACTCAGAAAGTGATTCTATGCATATTCTCAAAAGGAACCATGTATCTAATTTCATTTATTTTGTCTGTTACAAACGTATGCACAAACACATACCATGTATCAAGAATATATATATATATATATATATTCTTGATCAGAATAAAATTCTATGTCGATTTACGCCTGTCCGTCTGTCTGTTGAAATTACGAAAGAGATCACAATATTTAAGATAGAGCTGAGAAATTTAGTACAGATATTGGTAGTACTCCTAGGATGTTTGGAATAGAATATATCGATCCACTTTTTGGTATATCCCTTATATAACGTTACCCCCCGATATTCGGTATTTTGGGAAATTTAGACAAGTTTCGCAACCATGAAATATTTTTGACTAATAAGTCGACTCTCTGAATGGGACTTTTCTCGAAAATAAGGCATAACGTCATGAAAATTAATTTTATGTTTAAAACCGATCTTATTCTGAATGATGCTATAAAGGACAAAAATATTCTCAATCAAATGTTAGTATAAGTCACTGAACAAAAGAAATGAGTGTTTATATATACCGAATATATAGACGTCAATTTAGGACAAATTATTTGTTGACTTCAGTAAGTGTTAATTAAATACCTTGCAGAAATGTGTCAAATTGCAACAACTTCGTTATTTACCATTCCGGTTTCTTGGAGATTGGAAAACATCTTTGCAGAACATCTAAGTAAATGTTTTTATATGCCAGAAGTTTTCTCAAAAATATACTATAACCACCTAGTTAGTTAAGTATTTCAAGGGTCTAGTCTAGAAGTGGCTAGAATTTGGCAGTCCGGGGCATTTGTGGTTTCTTGAATGTTTAAAAACTAAAAAAATTCTCCTAACAATGCTGGTCCATGTTTCGACATAAACTCCATGAAGGTGTACCAACAATTTTGTATTTTACCACATGTATACAAATGTAGCCCTTAAACGTAAAGACATTTTTACTTCATTCAAAAATATTTTTTGGCGCCCAATTGAAATCTTGAGTTTTTATTTTAACCACACATCATAGTCATCGTTTTGAGTAACTTTTGTCTGTCCATGTGTTTGTATATACTATGGAATTACCTATGGATGATATGAGAATGGCCAGCTATAGAAGAGAATCCATTAAAATCTACATATTTTTTAGGTATCAATGCCATGACCCTATGCTATCTACGACAACAGATATATTTCAGCAAGGCCTGTCTGACACCATATACGAATCTCGACTGTGAGGTTATACTGCATTTTATATGGCCTTGTATTCTTAGCATCTTGTCCTTAACAACAATCATTGCTACAATACAAATAAAAGGACACCCATAAAATGTTAATAATAATTTCAGTAAATTTGTACAACATCATAAATGTACGAACGAACGCACTCACACACACGCATACATATTTCGTATATACAATATAAATAAAAAAAATGAAAAAATGTGACTCGATATAAAAACCATGACAGATAGTAAAGGTTTAAATGAGGAGTTCTAAAATAAGTTCGATTAAAAAATATGTACATATATACAACAGTTTATTTTTTTATAATCTAATTTGATTCCATTCCATGCGAAATAAAACATAAATGCAGGACAGGGTCTAAGATCTGGCATTTCTATATGTTTTATATTTGATGTTGTCTTATGGTCAGTGCAATATCCCCATTTAATATTTCATCTTTTTGAGGTTAAAGTAGAGATGTCGATAAGGGCTGTTGTGTGTTGTTTTATTTGAAAAAATGGACCCAGGAAATCGGTTTATAATTGTCAGATATTTTGAAAACACACTCATCTTATCTCTTCCTAGAAGCGAAAATGTTTCTTTCTTTCTTTCTGTATCCCATTTTAAGCTACTTTGTAAATATTATAATACACCTTAATGTCAATGCATTTTGTGTGCGACGATTTTCTTGAGCTTTCCTCTTTGTCCACACATTCACTTTGTCTTCACACGCACACACACACACACACACAGAAGCTATTTTACTTTGGCTGCTTGTTGATGTAAGTGTAAAAGGAAATTGCAGAATGATTTTTCTTTTCGTTGCATAAATTTTAATTAAATGTCAGTCATATGACAACATATGTATGAATAATATACCAAGAAACAACAGAAAACCAGTAAGGAAAGTAGTAAAGTCGGACGGGGCCGACTATATGATACCCTTCACCACTATGGGTATATTAAACAGATGCAACCTAACAGACCTCAGACCATTATTATGACATTGGATGAACTAAAATATGTGATCCCTATCTAAATCAATCCATATACATGTCATTCGGACAAAACTATCTATGGAAGCTATATCCACATATGAACCGATTTATATTAATGTCAGTACTTTTTGTTCCTATCCACCATATATTGGGTTTTTGGTGCACCATTTACATAAAATCTTTCTAGACTCAATTAAGTGAGCTTGTGCCAAATATATATTGGGACTTTGGTGCGCCATTTACATAAAATCGGATGAAACGATATATGAGAGCTATATCTAAATCTGGACCGATTTTCACGAAACTTTGCAGACATCATTCTAGACTCAATTAAGTGAGCTGTGCCAAATTTCGTGCAAATGGAAATATATATAGGGCCTTTGGTCCGCCATTTACATAAAATCAGTCGAAACTATATATGGGAGCTATATCTAAATCTGGACCGATTTTCACGAAACTTGGCACACATCATTCTAGACTCAATTAAGTACGTTATGCCAAATTTCGTGCAAATCGAAAGATATATAGGTACTTTGCTGCGCCATTTACATAAAATCGGACGAAACTATATATGGGAGCTATATCTAAATATGGACCGATTTTCACGAAACTTGGCACACATCTTTCTAGACTCAATTAAGTGAGCTGTGCCAAATTTCGTGCATTCCGCCATTTACATAAAATCGGACGAAAATATATATGGGAGCTATATCTAAATCTGAACCGATTTTCACGAAACTTGGCACACATCATTCCAGACTCAATTAAGTGAGCTGTGCCAAATTTCGTGCAAATCTAGAGATATAGAGGGACTTTGGTCCGCCATTTACATAAAATCAGTCGAAACTATATGTGGGAGCTATATCTAAATCTGGACCGATTTTCACGAAACTTGGCACACATCATTCTAGACTCAATTAAGTGAGCTGTGCCAAATTTCGTGCAAATCGAAATATATATAGGGACTTTGGTGCACTATTTACATAAAATCGGACGAAAGTATATATGGGAGCTATATCTAAATCTGAACCGATTCTCCCCAATTTCAATAGGGTTCGTTCTTGGGCCAAATAAAATGGGCTAATGAACTGTGCCAAATTTCATCCAATTCGGATTATAAATGCGACCTGTACTTTGTTTACAATTTAACACCAACAGACGGACAGACTGACGGACGGACATGCATAAATCGATTCAGAAAGTGATTCTATGCATATTCTCAAAAGGAACTATGGGTCTATCTCGTTTCCTTTTGCCTGTTACAAACATATGCACAAATACATAATACCCTGTACCACAGTGTGGTGAAGGGTATAAAAACCAGTGAGTGGAGCAGTATAGTCGGACGTGGCCGACCATATAATACCCTATACAACTTCCACGAAAATCTAACATTCTGTGGTTCTATATTCTGAGTTTGTGCAAAATTTCGTGATATTTGCACCCTCAGGACCGACTAGAGGCCAACAAGTATTACTAATATTCAGTACAGCTCTTCTAATTACTTGTCAGATTCCCTTCACTGTGGGTTGTGTTGTGATGTTCGGCTTTCAATTGTGGCCTATAGATCGACTCGAGTTAACACAAAAAATTAAGTTTTCCGTCCACTTCATCCCAGTATTATTATCTGATCATCACCGAAAATTATACCCGTTGTCCTTCTTGGATCCTCATGGAAAATTTCAAACCTATCAGCGCTATATTTCAGCCCTCAAGTGTGGTAATGGGTTACTAAATAATATATGAATACGTAGGCATTAAGTGTAACTCCCACATTCAAGTACATATGACAATATAATTGGTATCAATTTAAAGGTCAACCATTCCTCTTGGATGTACTATCAACTTCTCTGGTCTATATTCTTCAGAGGTAAATATATACGCTATAGAATACAAATTTTGAAATTTTTCACACAAAAGTCAAGGTCCATTTGACCGGCTAAATATTGACCGATCTGTATCCAAATAGGCACGCCTATTCTATGGCCCTATCCCCTTCTCCATGTGAAAATTGGCGATGTTCGGGCTATAATTTCGGCCTCTGGAGCGACCAGAAAATCAGACATAAATAAAGTTCTTGGTCCATTTCGTCCCCTAAATATTAATCGATCTTTATCAAAAACGATAGGGGTATTCATTGGGCATAACCCATCCTAAATGCAAAATTTCGTAAAGATTGGTCCATAACTGTGGCCTGTATCGTGTTTACAAATTATAATGGACAAACGGACGGACGGACACACATGTCTAGATCGACTCAGCTAGTCGAGATATGTCGATCGGTATACTTAAAGTTGGGTCTAGGACCAATATTTCGCGGCGTTACAAACTCTTGGGGCTGCACAAAGCTATAATACCCTGACAACATAGTTGTGTAGGGTATAATAAATAATATCAGGGGTGTGCAATCCTAGAGGCCATCAATCAATGAATTAAGGAGGGCTTGGATATGATTAACTTTCTATTGGAGACACACAGAACGTCGTTTATCTGTAGATAACCTTAACAGCGTCACGTAGAAGATCTTCTATAAACAGTAGAAGTTTTTTTAAAATATAGATGTCCTATAAAGAGATTTCCAGTTCCTGGAGACCTATCAATATTAGTCCAATATCTATCTATTAATGGTAATCTATCAAGAGGACACTCATTGAAGAATTTTATTCACTATCGGTAAATGCTCGATTTTATTGAATTCTTTATTAACAACAGGTCGAACTTTTTATATTTTCTATTTTGATCAAATATGGGACCACATGCAACAGGGTCCTTATTAACCATTCCGGGTTCATGGAGACTATGAAACATCTTAGCAGGACATCTAAGTAAATGTTTTTGCATATTCCACAGGTCTTCCCAGAAAATGTGCAATATCCAACTTGTTGTAGCATTTTAAGGGTCTATATGTAAATGCTCGATTTTATTGTATTTTTTATAAACAAAATGTCGAACCTTTTATATTCTCCACCCAAGACCACGAAAATCCCCAAATGAAGTGGTGTCTTTACTGTCAATTTTCTCCGTAGAGGTTTTCTACGCTCCAAGAACCCATAATAGTAGTGAGGGTTTTCTAATCTAAAATTTAATCTATATATTGGAGACCTTCAGCTAGGTCCTTCTTCTATGCCAATTCGAAATTATTTTTCTTTGTTCACCTTTATAACCTAGTGGACCTATTCGTATAGGTCTTCCTGTTTTACACATAGATAGGTCACCTATTGTAATTGATATATCTTGTGTGTTGGACATCCCTGGGCTTTTAAAAGAAAAACCTGCACTTGTTTCTCTCTGTCTCTCAAGCTGTTCTATACACTGACCCGTCACTCATTCACACATTCACGTGAGTGTGTGTGTGTGTACGTTTCTTCGTTTCATTATGACAAGTAAATGCTTGACAATCATTATCCACATGACACTAACTGCTATCATGTACACTTGCATGTGTGCATATATTTGTGTGTGTGTGTGCGTCCATTGTAAGTTTAGATTTTTTGTTAATATTTTTCAAATTAAAACTACTGTTGAAGAAGAAAAACAAATAAATAAAATAAATTGTCCATTCAACCGACTTTTCTTGCTGTTGTGTTGTAAGAAAATCCATTTAATTTTCCTCAATGAATTGCAAAATGTGAAAGCAACTGTTGGCGGAACAATAAAATAGTTTCTTTTTGCTTTTTCTAAATACGACACATTTATAAGGATATTTTTATTTACGTGCATGCTATTGTGTCACATTTTGTTCATAGTTTACATTTACTTAATAGAATTTTTAAGAATGGCTTTGTTCTAAAATTGTATAGTTTTATATAATAAAACTAATTTGGGAATTTTATTTACGGAAATATTTTATTTTTTGAATGAACAGAAAGGGGAGGGTTTCTTTTATTGAAGGATATAAATGGTCAGGAAGAGCTAGTTGCATATGGAAGGAATGCAAAGGATATATCTTAAAACAATTAAAATATTATTATGTTCAACCGTGATGAACTTTTTATACCCTCCAACATATCCTTAAAATAACTTCACCGTTATTTGAGGATTCTACTTCATCATGGACCAGTATTGGTACTTTTTAGTAATATGTTAAGTTTCCGGAAGTCGGTTCAGATTTAGATATAGCTCCCAAATATATTTTCGTCCGATTTAATGTAAATGGTGCACCGAAGACCCTTCGATTTGCACGAAATTTGACATATTGCACTGAATTGAGTCTAGAATGATGCGTGCTAAGCTTCGTGAAGCTCCCATATATATTTTCGTCCGATTTTACAAATACTGCATCAAACTCAAATTTGCACAACGTATCAAATTGAAATTTTAATGACATTATTGCGTTTTGTTGAAATTGGTGCAGATGCAGCCATAGCTTCGACATGTATTTCGAACGGGTGTCTGATTGAAATTAAATTTTTAAAATGCGGCGTACCGAATAGCGTGTATCTATTTAGCTATAAATCGTTTTCCATAAATTTGTCAAATGGTACGCAGACTCTAAATCGGCCTGAATGAAATTAAATCCGTCATAGGTTGCAAGAAGACATCAGTATGTTCCTTCGTGGGAACAGTGACGTTCAATTGTTCGGATACATATGTACCCAAAGTGGTGAAGGGTATCATATAGTCGGCCCAGTCCATTTTTTTCCATTTTATTTTTTTTTTTTTAACATTTAAAATTTTAAAATGTACCTTTTGGATTCTTTAAAAGGATAGGATTTAAAAAAATATATTTTCTGAATTTTTGACAAAGCGTGGATTTTTTAAAATTTATTTTTTGAACTTTTGAAAATGCGTAGAATTTAAAAAATATATTTTTTAATTTGAACAAGAATGAGATGTGGTATGGTATTTTGAATTTTCGACAAGGATGGGGTTTTATTAACAAGCCGTGGATTTTTTTAAAATTATTTATTTTTTTAACTTTTAACAAGTAGTGAACTTTTTAAAATTATTTGTTTAAACTTTTGACAAGGCCTATATTTATAGAATTATTTCTTAAAGTTTTGACAAGGTCTGGATTTTTATACCCTACACAACTATGTTGTCAGGGTATTATAGCTTTGTGCAGCCCCAAAAGTTTGTAACGCCGCGAAATATTGGTCCTAGACCCACCTTTAAGTATACCGATCGTCATATCTCGACTAGATGAGTCGATCTAGACATGTGTGTCCGTCCGTCCGTCCGTCCGTCTGTCCATTATAATTTGTAAACACGATACAGGCCACAGTTATGGACCAATCTTCATGAAATTTTGCATGTAGGATGGGTTCTGGCCAATGAAGACCCCTATTGTTTTTGGGAAAGATCGGTTAATATTTAGGGGATGAAATGGACCAAAAACTTTATTTTTATCGGTTTTTATGGTCGCTCCAGAGGCCGCAATTATGACCCAAACACCGCGAATTTTTGCATGGAGAAGGGGATCGGGCCAGAGAATAAACATGCATGTTTTGATAAAGATCGGTCAATATTTAGCGGGTCAAATGGACCCTGACTTTTGTGTGAAAAATGACAAAATTTGTATTCTACAGTGTATATATTTACCCCTGAGGGACCTGGACCCGAAAAGTTTATATTATATCCAAGAGGAGTGGTTGACCTTTAAATTAATACCAATTATATTGTCGTATGTACTCGTATGTGGGAGTTACACTTAAATATGAACAGGTGCTTACGTATTTATATATTTTTTAGTAACCCATCACCACACTAGAGGGCTGAAATATGGCGCTGATCGCTTTAAAATTTTCCATGAGAATCCAGGTATGGTCAAGGACAACGCCTATAATTTTCGGTGATGATCTGATAATAATATTGGGATGTAGTGGACCGAAAACTTTATTTTTTGTGTTTTTTCGAATCGATCTATAGAACACATGCCGAACGTCACAACAGAACCCACAGTGAATGGAATCTGGACAAGTGTTTAGAAGGGCTGTACTGAATATTGGGAATATCCGGAAAATATGTCAGTGTAAGGAAGAGGTGCTTTTGACCTCTAATCGGGCAAGATTGTGCAACTATTACGAAATATTTCCCATATTCGGAATAAAAATCCGCAGAAAGTTAGATTTCCGTGGTAGTTGTGTAGGGTATCGTATGGTCGGCCCCGTCCGACTATACTGCTCCGCTCACTGGTTTATAAAAATTATATCTATACCCTACACAACTATGTTGTCAGGGTATTATAGCTTTGGTGTAGCCCCAAGAGTTTGTAACGCCGCGAATTATTGGTTCCAGACCCATCTTTAAGTATACCGATCGTTATATCTCGACTAGCTGAGTCGATCTAGACATGTGTGTCCATCCGTCCGTCCGTCTGTCCATTATAATTTGTAAACACGACAAAGGCCACAGTTATGGACCAATCTTCACCAAATTTTGCATGTAGGATGGGTTCTGGCCAATGAAGACCCCTATTGTTTTTGGTAAAGTTCGGTTAACATTTAGGGGATGAAATGGACCAAACACTTTATTTTTGTCTGATTTTCTGGTCACTCCAGAGGCCGCAATTATGGCCCAAACATCGAGAATTGTTACATGGAGAAGGGGATCGGGCCAAGGAATAAGCATGCTTGTTTTGATAAAGATCAGTCAATATTTAGCGTGTCAAATGGACCCTGACTTTTGTGTGAAAAATTATAAAATTTGTTTTCTATGGCGTATATATTTACTCTTGATGGACATAGGCCCAAAATGTTCATAGTATATCGAAAAGGAGTGGTTGACCTTTAAATCGGTACCAATTATATTGTAGTATGTATCCGGATGTGGGAGTTAGACTAACATATTTACGTGTGGTTACGTATTCATATATTATTTAGTAAGCCATTACCACACTAGAGGGCGGAAATATAGCGCTGATCGCTTTGAAATGATCCGCGAGGTCCGAGTTATGGTCAAGGACAATGCCTATAATTTTAGGTGATGATCAGATAATCATATTGGGATGAAGTGGGCCGAAAATGTAATTTTTTGTGTTTTTTTCGAGTCGATCGATAGACCAAAATTGAAAGCTAAACATCACCACACAACCCAAGGTGAAGGCAAATAATTAGCAGGGCTGTAGTGAATATTAGTAATATTTGTTGAATTCTGGTCGGTCAAGAGGGTACAAATATCGCGATTAAGGTTACAAATATCACAGAAAGTTAGATTTTCGTGGGAGTTGTCTAGGGTATCATATGGTCGGCCCCATCCGACTATACTGCTCCGCTCACTGGTTTTTTATTAATATTTTATACCCTTCACCACAGTGTGGTACAGGGTATTATGTTTTTGTGCATATGTTTGTAACCGGCAAATTTGGCCCAGGTCTTTTAACTGGCTCAACGACGAACCCTATTGAAAATGGGAAAAATCGGTTCAGACAAAGTCCCTATATATCTTTCGATTTGCACGAAATTTGCACAGAGTACTGAATTAGGTCCAGAATGATGTGCGCCATGTTTCGAGAAAATCGGTTCAGATTTAGATATAGCTCCTATATATAGTTTCGTCCGATTTAAGGTAAATGGTGCACCAAATTCCATATATATCTATCGATTTGCACGAAATTCGGCATAGAGTACTGAATTAGGTCCAGAATGATGTGCGCCAAGTTTCGAGAAAATCGGATGGGATTTAGATATAGCTCCCATATATTGTTTCGTCCGATTTAAGGTAAATGCTACACCAAAGTCCCTATATATCTTTCGATTTCAACGAAATTTGGCATAGAGCACTGAATTAGGTCCAGAATGACGTGTGTCAAGTCTCGAGAAAATCGGGTCAGTTTTATATATAGCTCCCATCAGCAACGTACACAGGATTTCATTTCAGGGGGGCCCGGCAGTACAAAATGAAAAAAATCGCTGTTGCAAACATAAATTTACTGTGAAAAAATTCATTTCGGGCGGCCCGGGCCCCCCCTGCGCACGTCCCTGGCTCC
Organism: Musca vetustissima; assembly: GCF_032173495.1. NCBI lineage: Eukaryota > Metazoa > Arthropoda > Insecta > Diptera > Muscidae > Musca > Musca vetustissima. Next base: position 97,136 of record NW_026873037.1, on the reverse strand, counting down.
CATATATATTTTCGTCCGATCTAAGGTTAATGGGGCTCCAAAGTACATATATATCGAATTGCATCGATTTGCACGAAATTTGGCATAGGGTACTGAATTAAGTTCAGTATGATGCGTGCTAAGTTTCGTGAAATCGGTTCAGATTTAGATATAACTTCAATATATATTTTCGAGCGATTTATTTTTAAGTAAAAATTGTGGACTAAGGACCAAAGATTGGCCGATCGCCACACAATTTTGTACAATGTACTGTAACTATAACCTTTCGTATGTCAAGTTTTCTTGAAATTGGTTCAGATTTAGATATAGCTCCCATATATATTTTCGTCCGATTTTAAGTAAATGGTGCCCCATAAGGCCCATAACTAGGCCGATTAACACAACGTACTGAAATTAATATAAATTAATATTTGGCAAGTTTCCTTGAAATCGGTTCAGATTTAGATATAGCATAGTTTCCATATATAGTTTAAGGTTAACAGGCAGACGAATTCATGCCTTAGTCTTCTCTTGCTGTCATCATTTTAATCGCGAAATGCCAAGCAGAACAGGATAAAAACTCGTAATATCTTCCAGGAAAACGTAAGCCTTGATTTAGATTAGGCGAGTTTACTTGCGGCAAGTCTTTGTTTGTGGGAGAGAGGGGCAAGGGGAATAGAAATGAAAAAAACATTGCCCGTACAGACAATTTTCTGGCAATTCGTTTTGTGTATTTCGTATTTGTTGACATTTTATACAGATTCAAATGTGAAAAACAACAAATAGAGAAATATTTTGGAAAACGAATTGCCTTGTATAAACGCATGAAGCAAGTTCAAAAGAGAACGACAAGAATTGCCGCAAGTAAACTCATCTAATCTAAATCAAGACTAATGATAGTAAAGTGCAGATATACATATTTAGGTTCGAATAAAAATATTTTTTATTTATTTATTCTTCAAATAATAAATTTGACAGTCAACCAAGACTACGAATTCGCCTCCCTGTTAACCTTTGGTCTGTTCCCGTACTGCAAGAATCTACTCGATTTTACTATTTTGTTCGATATCATAAAGGAAAAAATTGTTATCGGAGTAAAAAATAGTAGATTCTTGCAGTACGGGAACAGACCACTTATGAATAGATTGTATAAAAAGTAAGGCACGTCAGAATTTGAAAACTTTTTCAATTGTTGGAGTACAATTTGTTCTTTACGACGAAGTTAATTCTAGTTTCGGCGATCACCTCTTCATTTGACGGCAACATCATTCTGGTCAACAATTTACTGGAAACAGAAACTAGATGCTGGGCCAGATATGACGAATAGAGTGGATGTAAAAGAAATTCGAAACCCAAACCGTAGATTTTAGCCACTGGTTTCATTCGCCTGTAACACCGTCATGGTGAAACATAATTTTCATTTGATATCTTTCGGGTGTCATCTTCATCTCTTTTATGCATTCTGAGTTAACTTCACCACGTCTAAACTCATCCTTTTGTTTCAATAGTATATATCCGTAACGAGCATTCGATGCATAGTGCCTTCTATGAGCCAGGCTTTTCAATTAATCTTCCAAAAGGTCTAATATAAACATAATATTCAAGAAAAATTTGAAAAGTTATAACATTGCACCATTTTACCTTTTCTAATCTCTATATATCATTTTCTAAATGTTCCAAATTTTAGACACAAAACTTCTACGAATTTGTCTTTTCTTTTTTATCTGCTACAGAGACATATCACATATTTTAGATCCGTTATGCTTATAGAAGGCAGCTTTTGTTATATCTGGAAAATAAAAACAACAAAAACATTGTTTTAACAACATTCATAGAATCGCTTTTCGTGCAAGTGCTACCGGTGTATTTTTATATGTTATACATCAGAAATACGACAGACGAACATTTAATTCATTTCGTCACTTTGTCATCCACACATTCATTCGGTGGAGGCATTTTCTGTTTTATTCCATTCACTTAGTCACTCAGTCGCTCACACACTCATTCAGTCATTCATTCATTCGTTCATTCATGCATTCTTTCATTGATTCATACAGTGGTTCTTTTAGACGACAACACTCGTACACCAACATAACGACATACACACACACACGTACACATGCATACAGACATAGTTTTAGTCATATTTGTGCATTTGAATTGGCAAAACAAATGTTTTGTTTGTCATATTTGTCTGCGTGAATGGCAGCAGCAGCAGCAGTTGTTGTTGTTGTTTTAGTAGTAGTTGTAGCAGAAGGCAGGAAGTAGGTTGGCAATTTAGTTCAAATTTTAAAGCGCACACCAATGCGTATTAGGGTGGATGGTTACATAAGGTTAAATTTATTAACCATAATAGTAAAAAAACATAAAATCGATCGGAACACTTGCAAGGGGACTAAGTCATTGCAAAAAGTCTGCTAAGAGTCACTCAGATTAAACATTTCGGCTCAAATTTTCAGCATAACTAACAACAACGATATGTCAAAATACCGACTAATTTCTGCCAAGACGTATTTTATTCTCCGAAAACCTGAAAGACATAATTATAGCCACATTACTTGGAATGTGAGACTAGAGCCATAAAAATACGTAAAATGAGGCGGATTTTACTTTTAAAACGTTCAGCACAACAAGGCCTTGGAATGCCACATTACAGTTAAGGACTAAGTAGAATGCTCGCGTTGAGCCATCCGTCGCGTTATATGTAATCGAAAATACAACAACCACAAGGAAACGATATGCGTTTATGTTATCGTTTCCTTGTGGTTGTTGTATTTTCGATAACATATAACGCGACGGATGGCTCAACGCGAGCATTCTGCTTAGCCCTTTACTTCGGTTATAAATACGTCGAAGATTCTGAAAACGCCTGAAAATATTTATATGGGGGCTATGTAAAAAAAATGGACTTATATTTACAATTTTCTGTGAAGCATCCGGACAGACAAACCGTTCTGTTGGAAAATTTGGCTAAAACCTTCAAAATAGAGAAAATGGAGCGATCCCATTAAATGGAGTCCACAAAAAATCGTGAAGGTAGAACCACAAAAATCCCGGCTATGTAGCGGGACCTGAAACAATGAAAACCAGTAAGGAAAGCAGTAAATTTGGACTGGGTCGACAATATGATACCCTTCATCACTTTGGGTATATTCTACATATGTATCCGAAAAGACGTCACCTTTCTAAAGGAATTTATGTCTTTCTGGAAACTATCATTTCATTTAGGCAAGTTTAGAGTCGTTTGCGCACTGTGTAAATCGATTTAAAGCAAACTTGACACACTCTATTCGGTATGCTGCACTGTTTAAAATTTAATCTCAATCAGACATCTATTGATTATTTGGTATACAATTAACATAAATAAGTCGAAATTATATATGGAAGCTACGATATATCTATATCTGATCTGATTTGAAGTAAACTTGCCAGAGATTACTTTATATTAATTTCAGTGCGTTGTGTCAATCGGCCTAGCTGTGGATCATTAGTGCACAATTTACTTTAAATCAGACGAAAATATATATAGGAAGTGTACACATCATTCTAGACTTAATTCAATACGCTATGCAAAAATTCCTGCAAATCGAAAGATATATAGGGACTTTGGTAGACCATTTACCCAAAATCGGCCGAAAATATATATGGGAGCTATATCTAATTCTGAACCGATTTTCACGAAACTTAGCACACATCATTCTAGATCTAATTCTATACGATATGCGAAAATTCCTGCAAATCGAATGATATATAGGGACTTTGGTGCACCATTTACATAAAATCGGGCGAAACTATATATGGGAGCTATATCTAAATCTGAACCGATTTTCACGAAACTTAGCACACATCATTCTAGATCTAATTCAGTAGGCTATACCAAAGTTCGTGCAAATCGAAAGATATATAGGGACTTTGGTACACCATTTCCCTTAATCGGGCGAAACTATGTATGGGAGCTATATCTAATTCTGAACCGATTTTCACGAAACTTAGCACACATCATTCTAGACCTAATTCTATACGCTATGCAAAAATTCCTGCAAATCGAATGATATATAGGGACTTTGGTGCACCATTTACATAAAATCGGGCGAAACTATATGGGAGCTATATCTAAATCTGAACCGATTTTCACGAAACTTAGCACACATCATTCTAGACCTAATTCAGTAGGCTATACCAAAGTTCGTGCAAATCGAAAGATATATAGGGACTTTGGTACACCATTTCCCTTAATCGGGCGAAACTATGTATGGGAGCTATATCTAATTCTGAACCGATTTTCACGAAACTTAGCTCACATCATTCTAGACCTAATTCTATACGCTATGCAAAAATTCCTGCAAATCGAATGATATATAGGGACTTTGGTGCACCATTTACCTAAAATCGGGCGAAAATATATATGGGAGCTATATCTAATTCTGAACCGATTTTCACGAAACTTAGCACACATCATTCTAGACCTAATTCAGTAGGTAATACCAAATTTCGTGCAAATCGAAAGGTATATAGAGTCTTTGGTACCCCATTTACATTAAGGGGACCCCCCCCCCATTCTCGGTGTCAAAAAAAATTTTGGTTTAATTCGAATCTACTCCAATTCTAGAATGTTCCTACAAAATTTCAAGTGAACATCTCAAGAACTCTTTAAGATATAGCCAATTTATTGTGTCAGCATCAAGTGACGGCTAAAGGGCTTCTCAAACTTTAAACGCGTTTTTCTTAAAACGAATGGCGGGCACGATAACTCAAAAACTAATGATCCAATCGGTTTCAAATTTTGACACGTTTCTCTGGGAATGTTTAGCTCTCGTATGAACTAGGATAAAGCCAATCGGTGAAGATCTTCCTTATTTTTCAACGTAGTTTGTGGTAAAAAATAGGCGATTTTCCAAAAAAATTTTTTTTCAAAGTTCCGCCATTTTGTTAATTGTTGTGCGAAGTCAATAATCCTAGTTGATACGAGAGCCAAACATGTCCTCTTTCTAACACAGTTGGAATTTTCGGATTCCGAAGTTCCAGTGAGGAGTTATCATTCCCGCCATCGAAAATATGGACTTTTCTTTGCACCCAAAAAACAACAACAACAAATTTTGGTAAATTATTTTTCTTCCTTTTTAAATCTTCAAATATATATGTGCCAAGTTACAAACCTTAACAAGCATTGGTATTGATTTACCAACCCATTTAAAATCTTAAAAATAAAAAATCGAGAATGGGGGGGTTCCCTTAAATGGAACGAAACTATATACGGGAGCTATATCTAAATCTAAACCGATTTTATCCAATTTCAATAGGGTTCATCCTTGGACCAAATAAGTGACATGTGCCAAATTTCATCCAAATCGGATCATAAATGCGACCTGTACTTTGTTAACAAAAATACATGGACCGACGGACAGACGGACATGCATAAATCGACTCAGAATGTGATTCTATGCATATTATCAAAAGGAACCATGGCACTATCTCGATTATTTTTGCCAGTTACAAACATATGCACAAAGTCATAATACCCTGTACCACAGTGTGGTGAAGGGTATAACAATGACATGTACTCACAATTTACTGCCAAAAACTTGTTTGCCCTCCAAAACTCCGGAACGCCAAATTACAGTCCGTTCTATTCGAAAATTTCGCTAATATCGTCATAATACCGAATACGAACGGGTGCCCTTTTAAGAGGTCCACAAATAATCTTGACATTTTCTGCTTAGCAAAAACCCCCAAATGCCAAATTACAGCCATTTCGATTGGACATTTCGACTACGACCATAAAAGTATACTAAATGAGTCTATGTCAAAACATGGACCTGTATCGAAAAATTTTTGCAAACAATTTTTGTACCTACTAAAAACCGGCTTCGGTTAGAAAATCCGTCTGGGACTCTGAAAATGTCTCAAATTGAGCAGGACATCGGTGTGACCTATGTCAAAACATGGACCAATACCGACAATTTTCTGCGATGAACATGTTTACCTCCATTAAAATGCCCAAAATCGGTACCGGAATTGTACCAATATATCGGTGTCTATACCAAAATGTGGACCTATATCGATCATAATTTTTACATCTAAAAACTCGAATCGTTTGGAAAACTCGAAATCGTTTGCAAGACTATGAAACTACTTAAAATGCAACAGGACTTTTATATGGGCCTGTAACAAAAAAAATGAACCTATACTGACATTATTCTGCAAAAAGCTTTGTGCCCTTTTAAAATCCGAATACCACTATTACATTTGTTGGTAAATGCTCCTAGGACCATGAAAATATCCCAAGTTAAAATATGGGCCTATACCGACAATTCAAGGCCTTCAAAATACCGAAAATGGAATGATAGCCTTTTAATGGAATAAACGTGAATAGGTGATAACGATTTCTACCCCCCAAAAATCCGAAATGTTAAATTGCATTCCCTTTCCCATGGATATACATAAAATCGATCGGGATCGAAACATGGACCTATACTGACAATATACCGCAAAGAACATAGTTATTTTCAAACATTTCCAACACTTACTCTAACAAGCGATCTACCCCAACAATCTACTACATTTGAGTGCATTCATACATCCTAGAGCAACAATTACATATATATATATATATATATAAACGAACATGCATATATTTGTTGTTAGGCTAAGCCTAAATTGTAGAACAACAAAAATCGTGTCATAAAACAATTGTCGCTTTCTTCAAATTTAAACAAACATGAAATTAGTTCATGACACAGACACACCGACAGACGACATACACATGCACATTCATACCAGCATCTACATATTACACTTGTTCGTACACACATTCACACATACATGCACACAATTGTGTGCACAGTGTACAAATGGACTCATTGCAGTACTTAAATCACAATCGTGTTTTTACGGAACACTTTAATTAGTATGAAATAGAAAAATACATTTGTTTTATTAAATATATACGTACGTACAAATGTATGTATGCATAAACGGATGAAAAATATTAAATGGGGGATTTAGACAGCTTACATTACAAAATGTGTATTTTTGGTACAAGGGATTATTCGACTAGGAAGGGATCATGAAAAAATATGAAAAGACAAGATGAAGGGCTTTTGTACAAATGAGCTGAGTAGTCTTTGATAAAGGTGAGCTGAGTGGAAGGTAATCTTGTAGACTGACAAAGAATAAAATTGTTTACAAATCCTGAGATAATCAAAGAAAACCTATGAGAAGGGAGTATTTTTATGGACAAGCAGATATCGACGAACTGAGATGGTAAGAAGAACTAAAAATGGGGTCATACAATTTTTAAATGTTTTCAACATGAAATACCCAGTATTTCGGAGCGAAATATATGCCTAAACGTGGAATATATTGAAAATTGTCAGCAAAGATATTTTGTACCCCCGAAATCCTGAAATATGAAACTAACATTACCATCGGAGTGTAGATAGTTTTGGAACTGGAACACAGAAATCAGGATTTACAATTAAACCTCGTTCTAAAATAGCACATACCGCAATCTTTGTAAATTCGTAGTTATGTGGACTCAGAGGTACTAAAATTGGTACAATTTGTTTAAGGGGACCCACGGTGTCAAAAAATTTTGTTTTTTATGTATTTCGAATCTACACCTATTCAAGAAGCAGTGTTTTTACGCGATAACTCAAAAACTAATAATCCATTCGGTTCCAAATTTTGACAAGTTTCTCTATGATGAAGAACTTCCTTATTTTTTAACTTAGTTTGTGATCAAAATTGAGCGAATTTCCAAAAAAAAAATCAAAGGTCCGCCATTTTGTTAATTTTTGAGCGGCGTCTATAGTTCATACGAGACCCCTTGGAATTTCCGGATTCCAATGTTCCAGTGAGGAGTTATCATGCCCGCCATCAAAAATGTGCTAACAAATTCTGCCATCATATCATGAACTCCATATTGTCCTTCCTGCCCCACCTCCTGATGTTAAAATGGTATCTTACGTCGTCTGGAGTCGACATTGATGACGTAAGCGCGAAAATCAATAACTACCGCGCCACCATTTCAGCATTCATGCAAGAAAGGAAATTAATTATATCCCCATCCAAATCTACTGCGACGTTATTTACATCCTGGACACGTGAACTTAAGACAGAGCTTGATATCATAGTCGATGACCGAAGAATTCCGACAGTCTAACATCCCAAAATACTGGGAGTAGTTTTTGATAACCTGCTTAACTTCACCAAGCACGCCGCCTATGTTAAAGGGAAAGTCCTTAGCAAAAACAAAGTCCTGAAAGATCTGATAGGTACCTCCTAGGGAAAGGCAATATAAATAGCAATATAATGTGTTGCTTGCTAGACAGTTCCTTCTGGCCTGCCATCTGCCAAGTCGCCCCAACCACCACATAGTGGTGCAGGATCCTCCTCCACGACACATCCGGAAGGACATCACACACTTCCGCCCAGACATCCAAGACGTCATACCATCCATGTCAATAGCTGCAGGTTCGAAACAGCTGCACACTCGAGCGGTGAATCAAGCCGTCGACGGATATTGCCTAAATAAAGTCCTTAATGAACATCCCCCCAGCAATCAGTGACTCCGAAAAGCGCCTCTCAGATCCACTAGAACAACTCTAGCTCAACATAGATCTGGTTGGAGCACCATTCTAAATAATTATCAATCACGAATTATTACTAGCACAAATTGTCACAGCACTCCTTATGACACAAATCACATATTTTCTTGCCCAGTCAGGTCCACAAATTTGCGCCTTGTGGATCTCTGGGTTAGACCAGGGGAAGTGACCCAATTTTTGCAGCGTCCTACATAATATATTCATATATATATATATATATATCCTAACATCATCATAACAAAACATACCCATATGCCATCATCACACAAATCCCGCATACTTTCCACACATTAATGAACCCATTAGAGCAAATTATTAATACCTCTACTACATCTACAGGGAAAAAGACATGATTCCAGCCGAACTGTTACAACAACAACCAAATTTTGCAAATTACTTTTTCATCTCTTTTAAATATCCAATTATATATGTGTAAAGTTACAAACCTTAACATGCATTGGTATTCATTTACCAGGCCAATGAAAATCTAGAAAATTTAAAATCGAGAATAGGGAAGGTCTCCTAAAATCGGTTAGTCGGTTCGCGTGATATTACAAAACTAATTTTCTGCAAAAGGTACCAGAGGAATCAGACCGAACTTCATTTAAGGGAAACTTTTTTGGAAAGTCGCTAATTTTTGACCACAAACAAAATTTAAAAATGAGGAAGATCTTCACCGATTGCCGTCAAATTGTCAATTTTTGTAAGCGATTTGATTATTAGTTTCCAAGTTATGGTGCTCGCCACAGCATTTAAACTTCGAGAAGCACTCTTGCCGTCACTTGATGCTAACACAATAAATAAATAATAGAATAAGGCTAACCGGTCGTAGACCCTTTTACCTTTTTGTATTCCGATTGATGGCATAAACTCTTGGAGATACAGAAACTTATAATTAATACCCATACCGTTTTTATCTTCTGAGAAAATAAAATAACAAATTAGAACCACTTCGTCTGGAATATACGCACGCTTAAGCGTTATATGTAGACAATACCAAAAAAAGGGAACCGGTACATAAAATGTGGTACATAAAATGCTACATGTCTATCTTAATAAAATGATGAACAATTTGCGAAGAATCGAACGAAAATATACATTGGAGCTATATTAAAATCTAAACCGATTTTTAGGGTATATTGGGGAAACGTATTTGTGACTGAACCCCACAATTCAGAAAGTAACATACTTTACCCCTAGGTTACGGAAATTCCGTAGCCCCATTTAACAGAACCTGGTGTCCCACAGACTAATTTGTACTGAACTGATTTATATATTTTTCAAATGGAATATCTGTTACGATTTCGATAAAAAAAATAAAACTTATATTTCTATAGATTACTATAAAACAGCTGAATAATATAAATAATATTTAGGTATATTTCATTACAATATATTGTTTATTATTTTAAAACAATTAATTCTTATACTAATTTTACTAAATTTATTTCAATTTCTATTTTTTTGTCCCCTTCACCACCACCTCTATCTTTTTGTACATCCACATTCAAATTTTGGGTTTTTTGTGGCAACCCACCACCTGTCCACAATTCCATAATACACCACATTTCCCCCAATAAAAACAATAACAATAATCCAATAACAAACAAACACCAACAAAAGCAAACAGATTTTTCCTAATTTAACCACCAGACTACAACATACTAACAATCAAATAATCCTAAAATCCCTTTACCAGCCCCTTATAGAACAGTCAACAGCCTCGAGGAATCCAAATCCAATTCTACGAACATTGTCGGTACAACGACCCAAACGTAAAGGATTTGTCAGCTTTAAATTACCGGCAGCAGAAGAAAATCGCCGTAAAAAACAATCGTCAACAAATGGCAACAATTTACCGTCGCCAACGGAAACATTGGAACCTACGGTGGTGGAAATCGCCGATGTACCTGTACAAGGTTTTGTGGCCAAACGAACAAATTCTCAAATACCCATTGCTCCGGCATTTATCGATGACAGCCATCGTCAGTTCTCAAATCCCATTAGTTATTTGGGTGGACCGCTAATGAGGCCACGTAATCGAAGTAGTATAGATTCTATATTATCTTTAGATTAGTCTTGAAATTTAAAACCACAACAACAACAACAAGTTTAGTCAACAGTATTGAATATGATTAATACTACTACTACTGTTATTATCGGCTGTTTACTTAATTGACATTCCTCTAAATAAGCATAACACCAAAACAAACTCGCAACTTATTATTTATGTATGTAGTTAATTTAGAATTTAATGTATTTAAGTTAGATAGGATTTAGAAATCAAAATGTATATAGTAAATAAAAAAAAACAATAAATAAATAAAGAAAAATGTTAACCAATTGGATATACCGTCAGAAATATTTATTTGGATTTATTTATTAAATTGAAAATCCAGGTTTGTATTGAATTAAGGGGACCCCACCCATTCTCGGTTTCAAAAAAAAAATTTTTTTACTACAGTAATTCAAGAATGTCCCTATAAATTTTCAAGTAAAAATCTCAACAATTTTTGAAGATAGAACCGATTTATTGTGTTAGCATCAGGTGACTGCAAGAGGGCTTCTCAAACTTTAAACGCGTTTTTCTCCAAACAGCTTTTTTGCGAATGGCGGACACGATAACTCAAATCCTGATAACTAGACCTCGGATTTTGCATATTTGCATATTTTTTAATAATAAAGATATCGAAATTCTGATTGGACACAAATTCGTTTCAAAGGATTTAGAATTATTTGAAGGGTTCATATTTTTTAATTTTTTGCATATTTTGCATATGCACGAGATATGCAAAAAATATGCAAAATATGCAAAATGTGCAAAAAATATGCAAAATATATGCAAAATATGCAAAAAATATGCAAAATATGCAAAAAATATGCAAAAAATATGCAAAATATGCAAAATATGCAAAATATGCAAAATATATGCAAAATATGCTAGGTCGATATGCAAAATATATGCATAAAATATGCAAAATATAGGCCAACTATGCAAAAATATGCAAAATATATGCTAAAATATGAAAAAATATGCACGGTATGCTAGGTCGATATGCAATAAATATGCAAAATATGCAAAAATATGCAAAAATATGCAAAATATGCAAAATATGCAAAATATGCAAAAAATATGCAAAATATGCAAAAATATGCAAAATATGCAAAATATATGCAAAATATGCAAACATATGCAAAAATATGCAAAATATGCAAAAATAAGCAAAATATATGCAAAATATGCAAACATATGCAAAATATGCAAAATATGCAAAAATATGCAAAATATATGCAAAATATGCAAACATATGCAAAATATGCAAACATATGCAAAAATATGCAAAAATATGCAAAATATGCAAAAATATGCAAAATATGAGCAACATATTTCACATATGCAATTATTTTAATCAAAAAAAAAAAAAAAAAAAAAAAAAAAAGATTTTTCATGGTAGTTTTCGAATTTGTGTGCTTTCTTTATTTTTAACCTATAGAAATCTAATTTTGTATGTATGCGTTTCATGGTTCAACTGTTAGATTTTTGGGGCATTATGAAAAATTTGCTAAATATATGTATAAAACATGCAAACATATATAACCGTTATATGGCGATATACTAAAACGTGGACCGATATATCCCATTTCCAATACCAAACATCCTAAGAGTAATAATAATATATGTGCAAAATTTCAAAGTTCTATCTTTAATATTGCGACCTAGCATACCGTGCATATTTTTTGCATAATTTGCATATTTTGCATATTTTACATATTTTTGCATATTTTGCATATATTTTGCATATTTTGCATATATTTTGCATATGTTTGCATATATTTTACATATTTTTGCATATTTTGCATATTTTTGCATATTTTGCATATTTTTGCATATTTTGCATATTTTTGCATATTTTGCATATGTTTGCATATTTTGCATATATTTTGCATATTTGCATATGTTTGCATATATTTTGCATATGTTTGCATATTTTTGCATATTTTGCATATTTTTGACATGACCCCAAATATCGATCAATTAAAGCATGAAACGCCTAAATACAAAATTTGAGTCCAATCGGATAAAGCATAAAAAATATGCAAAAATCCGAGGTCTACTGATAACCCAATTGATTTCAAATTTTGGGACATTTCTCTGTGAGTGTATAGCTATCGTATGAACTAAGATAAAGCCAATCGGTGATGATCTTCCTTATTTTTTAACTTAGTTTGTGGTCAAAAATAGGCGATTTTTCAAAAAAAAAATTCAAAGTTCCGCCATTTTGTTAATTGTTGTGCGAAGTCAATAATCCTAGTTCATATGAGAGCCAGACATGTACTCTTTCTAACACCGTTGGAATTTTCTGATTCCGATGTTCCAGTGAGGAGTTATCATGCCCGCCATCAAAAATAAGGACTTTGCTTTGATCACAAGAAACAACAACAACAAAATGTTTGTAAATTATTTTTCTTCCTTTTTAAATCTTCAAATATATATGTGCAAGGTTACAAACCTTAACATGCATTGGTATTCATTTCGCAGCTCATTTAAAATCTTAAAAATAAAAAATTGAAATCCCTTAATTTAAAAAAAATGTTCTTAGCCGTAGAAGAGAATCTGAGGAAAAAAAATTGAAAATTCCTTTGAATCTTATATATGCATATAGACAATTTTTTGAATATATTATATAGGTCTACTATAAATATACGAACTTATGCAGCTTTATTAAATATAGAACAGCCAACAAACATCAGAAGCCCAAATAAAGATGTTATGGATGTTCTACTTTAGATCTCGTAGCTGTAGAAAACCCAATGAAGGTGTCCTGACTATTGAGTGAATATATAGAATTCTACCTATAAAAGGCCTTTAAAGGGTCTTCTGTCTATAAAAGGTCTATGGATGACATTATAAAAAGGAGCATATTGAGGTCTCATATACAATATCTTCTATACGTAGAAGAACGTTTATTGGTATTCTGCTATAAAAGGCAGCGTCCCTTATTGCTAAACGTTGGCAAATCCTTCAAATTTTTAAATTCTTTTCCTAGCTCAATTCGCCTTCATCCCCTATTGTTCTTGATGGATGTGATAATATGGATGAAATGACGGACTGCCAGTTACACCATTCGTCAGACACATTGTATACATTCGGTTAGCTATATCAATGTCCCCTAACCCGTGTGAGTACGTCCTCATTCAACTTGCATAACATTGAGCTCTCAAAACTACCGACGGCGCCATAACTCTGTGGTCAATATCTAAGAACGAATGCTTTAATTCAATCTTGATTTGGAGAAATGAAATATTATGCGGAATTGTGACCGTATAAGGTCTTCTAGCTGCAAGTCAAATGGGCAGTGGACTTATATCCAATGATGACCTTATATTTATAGAAGACCCCGATAGTCCAGAGATTTACGAGGAAAATGTGCTAAACATTTGGCGAGTAAACATTCATAAAGGCCACCGAATTAATAAAATTCACAATTAATATATTCCATATTTTAAAGTATTATTTTTTATAGAATTTATTTATTTATGTATGTTACTTTTGTTTTTATTTTGTTTTATTCACACACACACACATACATATTCATTATTTTCATATTTAAATGTTTTACGTTGTATATAAATTAATAACCTATATAATTGTGTATATGAAGATGGAAAACAAATAAATATAATTAATTGTATATAAAAGTATGTATGTGTGTTGTTGTTTGAGGTTATTTTTGAAATTGTGTGGCTAAGTATGTATATATATTTTTTTCTTCAGAAGACTCGGTATGCGCCTATTGATGTAGTTGTATTTTTTTTCTTTTTTGCCTTTTGCCTATTAAGAAGAGAAAATATTCGTGTATAGTTGTGTGGGTGTTTTCTTATTTTTTTCTTCCTTTTAGTTAGAAATGATGTTTTCCTTTCTAAATATTATGTTACACATCTTAACTTAAAATACATGTATATATATATTTGTAGAATTTACTTCTAAAGTATAAAATATAACGTTTTGTTTTGTTATCTGTTTACTTGTAGACGCGTTTTGGAAATACAAACAAAAGCGAAAGTATAATGCTTCATTGGCTCTATAAGAGTTCCACATTTGGCAAAATAATAGAGAATTTTTTAATTAAAATTCACAAAGTAGACAAAAATGTTTGATATATTTTGTTTCTTTAATGGAGAATGCAAAATAAACACGCCTTTAAACGGATGTGGGAGAGAGTAAATGGGTATGAGGAGATGGAAAAAAGAGCGGTACACAGCTTAAATTACAAATTAAATAAACGCTACGTTAAATTAGGCTTAAACTTCGATGAACGTTTGATTGGTTTCTATAACCAATTACGACCACCACGTCATATGTTGTTCTCCTTTTTGCCATCCTCAGTTTTAGCAGGTTCTTCGGTTTCTGTTGTGTCCACTGAAAGAAAACAAAAAAAGTTAATAAATTAAAATATATTCCCAGTATGTTTTAGTTAATTTATTTCCACTTACTTTTCTCTTTGTCATCTTTGGCTTCCGTATTCTCTGTTGCCTTTCCTTCTTTGTCGAGACGTGGCCGTTTTCTTTGACCCTTGTAGGAACGATTATCTCTTCGACCGCCCTCACCTTCATCTTCGGAATCTGAGAATTCATTGTCCGGCACAATACGTTTATCTTTGTCGGCCTGTGTTAATCGCTCATCTTTGTCAACTTTATCTTCATCTTCGGATTCATCGTTGATTGCATCTTCGGGTATCGCTTGAATTTGCACACCGGGTGCATGTGGCAACATACGCAAGTTTTCAAAGAGACTGAAAACGGAGAAGATTAAATTGATATTTTTTAAAATGAAATACAAATTAATAACAACGCATGTCTATCAGCTCCCCGTCATCTTTTACAGGAAAATTAACACATACTAATTTTTGAACATCTTCTATGAACATCTATGAAGGTCTTCATCTAGAAGACCTTCATTAGAGAAGACTCAATGAAGGTCTTCTATGCATAAAAAAGATATATAGACAATCTTTTGTAAGTCTCCTACCTTCCTACTCTAAAAATATTCCAACTACAGAAAACTTATTGAACGTATTTTAAATACACAGAATATATTTAAGATTTCCTATTTATGAGCGGGACTTATCAAAACGTTTAATATATGGAACACCTATTGAAGGTATTCCATCTATAAAATACGTATTGAATATCTCCATAGAAGACATATTAAAAAATGACGTATTGAAAGTCTTCTCCTATAAATTAACTTTTAAAGATCCTCTAGGTACAAATGGTCCATTGAAGGTCTTTAGTATACAGAAGACCTTGCGAAGATTTCTAACTACATAGGATCTATTTAAGGGAACCCCACCCATTCTCGATTTTAATTTTTCAAGATTTTCAATGGGCTGGTAAATCAGTACCAATGCCTGTTAAGGTTTGTAACTGTGCACATATATATAAAGATTTAAAAGGGAAGAAAAATAATTTACAAAAAAATTTTCTTATTGTTTTGTTGTTGTTTTTTGTAATTAAAGAAAGGTCCTTATTTTTGATGGCGGGCAGATAACTCCTCACTGGAACATCGGAATCCAAAAATTCCAACGGTGTTAGAAAGAGTACATGTCTGGCTCTCGTATGAACTAGGATTATTGACTTCGCTCTAAAATTAACAAAATGGTGGACCTTTGAAAAAATATTTTTGGAAAATCGTCGATTTTTGACCAAAAACCAATTTTAAAAATAAGGAAGATCGTCACCGATTGGCTTTATCCTAGTTCATGCGATAGCTATACATTCACAGAGAAACGTGTAAAAATTTGGAATCGATTGGGTTATTAGTTTTTGAGTTATCGTGCCCGCCATTCGCAAAAGAGAAAAGCGCGTTTAAAGTTTGAGAAGCCCTTTAGCCGTCACTTGATGCTGACACAATAAATCGGCTATATCTTCAAGAGTTCTTGAGATTTTCACTTGAAATTTTGTAGAGACATTCTTGAATTAGTGTAGAATCGAATTAAACCAAAAAATTTTTAACCCCGAGAATGGGGAGGGTCCCCTTAAGTTCATCTATTTTTAGAAATTGAGAAGACATAATAATGATGGTCTATCTATAAAATACCTATTGAAGGTTTTCTTTCTATATATAATTTAAGACCTCCAATAGCTTTAAGAAAGCTATTCTTCTTCTATTTATAGAAATCATTCTCACTTTCATCTTGAGTTTTTTAATAGAAAACAAATTTTTACTTACCGATTTCTAATTTTTTCCAAATATTCTGTTGTATTTTGATTTGTCATATTGCTAGGACTAATGTGTAATTTAAAGTCTGGACCAAAGTATTCAAAGTAATCATTGTAGGGTAATTCATTGGCAATTTCCACACCCAATGCCACCGATGTTTCATAGGTCCAACAGCGAGATACATTACGAATTGTATAGCCACCACCACCAACCATTAAGAACGGCAGATTATATTTCTTTACGAATTCCACACAACGACCGTGACCTTTAACAGTGAGATTGAAACATCCCAAACGATCACCAGTCAATGAATCAGCACCACATTGTAACACAACAGCAGCCGGTTGGAAAGTTTCCATAACTTTTGATATGATTGGTTCAAATATCGATTCATAGGCTTCATCGTCCATGCCATCACGCAGCGGTATATTAACCGCATAATATTTACCCTTACCGGCACCAATATCACGTAAGTCTCCTGTGCCAGGGAAATATTCACCATATTTATGAAAACTAACCGTCATAACACGATCTGTTGTGTAGAATGCTTCTTCCACACCATCACCATGATGCACATCGATATCAATATAAAGAACACGCTGATGATATTTCAATAACTCCAATATACCCAAAACAATATCGTTGACATAACAAAAACCGGAGGCTTCCGATTTTTTTGCATGATGCAGACCACCACCCCAATTGATGCAAATTTCGGAGGCTTGTTTGTTCAATTTAACGGCAGCAGCAACAGAACCACCCGCAGAAAGTTGACAGAACTCATAGAGACCATCGAAGACGGGACAATCCTCGCCAACGTTAAATCGTTGCATTTGTTTGTTATATTCGGTCATATTGTCGGGTCGTATGGAACGTAGGAAGCGAACATATTCATCTGAATGAAATTTGGTCATTTCATCGGCAGTGGCTTTGTGTGGACGCTGCAAAGGCAAGAGACAAAATATTATTTTTGTTATAGTAAAGTATATAGAATATAGAACTTTGCAGATGAATAGATTGTCAAATGGAAAAAATAAAAGTTAGAATATCAAATTTACAATACATTATGTGATGTGAGATGATTCCATGCCTGGGAGTAAAAAATATAATTGACGGTCGATTTGTCCATCCTAATGTTACGACGATATTCCCAAAAGAATTTGTCACCAATGCCACCAGTGCAACAGAATCGAAGAGGTCGCACCGCAATATTGTATAAAAATTCCCAGGAAGCAGTCAATTGTAAGGGTTTTGAAGGACAACAATTCGGTTATGACAATGAGGGAATACCAATTGGGAAATTTAAAACAATATTTATATGTCTACAGCTAGATCTACTCTTTTGTAGTCCCTATATAACAGTGTTGTTCAATTTCGGTATAATGACGATAACACCTTTGCAAGAAAACGTTTAATATATCATCATACTAAAAACATTTTTTTATTTTTCACAGTCCCCATATAAAGGTCCCGATCGATTTTATGTATATAATGGTGGAAGATATACAAATTTTCAAACAATTATTTACCATATGTCAAAATCTTTATTCTTAGCCTGTAAGGCTAATCTGCAGACGATAATATGGATAATACATCATATTATGTAGCAACTCTATTCCAGGAGCCGATCAATTATAAATAAACAAACCAGTGAAGCAAATGAGTATTGTTGGACGGTCTTCGCGGTATCTAAACAGAAGGTCTTCGGTGCTCTAATCAGAGGAAAATCTCCTTCAATATTGATGTATATTTTTTATTGGAATTTATAAGTACGTATCCGCACAATTTCTAAGTGCGTTGCAGACCCATATATATATATATATATATATATATTACAGTACGTCTAACGTATATGAATGTATACTTTCATGCAGTCGATATCAATGAAAAGGTCAATAGTCCTTTCTATCTGAAATTGGTATACTAAAATATGTACCAGAGCTAAATATTTAGATTATCCATAAAATAAAACAAATAGCTCATAACTCGTATAGTAGTTTTCTGGGGAATACAAATCGACGCCTCCGAACCATAGTATGCTAAGTCGACTTAGCATGTTTTAAAGTTCTTCACGTTTTTAGATACTACGGTCCTTAATTTAAATTCTCTGAAATTTTGGTAATCATCGGCCAATCCAAACCAAAGTTATAAGCAAAAATGTACTTAGCATTGCACGTACGATTAAAGAAACTTCCATACTTTGAAAGCTTCTACTGAAAAACTCACTTTTCAGACTTAGCATACTGTTTTTAAATAGTAGTGAAAACTCGGTTACCTATGAAAAAATCCCTTTAAAAATTTATACTTATAAGTCACTAACTACAAACTGTAATAATTGATACTTACATAAATCTCCATTTTTCTATAGAGCCCGTAGTTGAGCAACAGATTATGGGTCATACGTATACGATGAGGTTTCATGGGATGTCCCTGGCCATAGTAATAGTTACCAATATCACCTAAAATAAAAATAATATTAATAACGTATGTTCGCATTAGTTTCCTAAACAATAAATAAATATTAGAAAAAATAGCAAAAATAAATTTATTTGTATGTTCATCTTCAAACAAAAAAACATTTTTAAATCGAGAGTCCTCACAGCGTCATATGTTTTCACAAACAACAAGACACTCTTTCGCACATACGACAACCATACATTCCGAGTACACAAAAAACGCGCACATTCTACAAACAAACCAAAAACAAACATACACACACACAACGTTCGAACGAAGGGAGCATCTACGACGACAATGTACTTTGTATACGTGCATACGCCGGCAGAGTGATGGTCGAAAAGACTATCTCTCTGCCGTCTTTCAATTCACACGTCGTCCGAGGTATGGTCGTTGGCACAAAAGAGTACTGTTGATTATACGGTGTGCTGTGATGTATTGAAAAGCCGATGGTACAGTCGTATTAAATTATGAATATTTACAAATAATCATCATGAGAATTTCATTAACCAAACAAATGAATGGCAAATGTTTTGCCAAGAAAATTCTTGAAAATAAATTAAAAACAATAATTACACAGAAAGTATGAAATGTATTTAAGAAAAATTAAACATTAACTTACTGTCATAATAATAGCAAACTCTTTTTTTACTATGTGCAGACTGCATGATGATGAATTTGTTTTGTTTTTTATTTTATTCTAGCTAGCTGTTGATTGTATTCCTAATTGAATGGAAGTATTTAAAACTATGTTTCACAGTTGGCCCAGTCCTTTTTGTTTGTTGATCTCCAAGTGTGATGATGAGTTCCAAATAAAAGCGCGTCTTTACTGGGCGAATTGTTTTTGGAAATGTCTGTCCAAATCAGTGATTTTCATTGAATAGTGATTTTTAGATCGACTTTCGACTAATCGATTCAATGATTTTTTATCGATTATTTGTTGTGAGTTTCTCGGTCGATTGTTCCCTACATGTGAGCTGTTGACTAATTTGACGTCGTAGCGGACAAATTCACATTACAACAAAATGCCATAAATAAGGGCATTTTGATAACAAATTCTAAACTCCATTCGAATGGTTTATTTGTTTTTATAAACGATAAATTGAAGTAGACCGCACGTGGAGTTAATTTTGTAGAATATTTTTAGTTATTTTTGTCCTGAGATAAAGGTCGGCGTTTGGTACAATTGGTAGCATGTGAATGGATTGAGCTAAAAACTTGAAATTTGGAATGCAAATTAAGGTTGAGAATTAGGGTCGATATGAGGAGAGTTTGGGAAGCGTGTACTCAAGTGTACGAAAAGTACTATATGGTACTATATTTGGTACAAATTTGATTTGGAGGTACATATCGAGCGGAAATCCTGGAATTTGAAATCAAAATTACCGTCGGAGTGTAGGATTGGAATATGAACGTAGTTTTGGACATTCGTTACCTATGTGTACGAAAAGTACTAAATCGTACTATAATCGGTACAGATTGGATTTGGGTGATCCTATAGAGCGGCAACAATGAAATTTGGAATCAGGATCACTGTAGGGGTGTGGGGTTGGGGTCAGGATTCAGTTTACGAAAATAATACTTATGGGTACTAAATTTTGTACAATTTGAATTTTAGGTGAACCAATAGAGCTAGAGTCATGAAATTTGGAGCCAGGATCACTATTGAGAGGTAAGATTGAGATATCTAGGAAGTTTTAGAAATTTCTACTAATGTGTACTAAATTTGGTACAATTTGAATTGTGAGTGAACCGATAGAGTTGGAATCCTGAAACTTGGATTTGGGATCACTGTGGGGGTGTAGGGTTGGGCTATGTAGGGAGTTTTAGAAATTTCTACTAAGTGTACTAAATTTGGTACAATTTAAATTGTGGGTGAACGTATAGAGTTGGAATCCTGAAATTTTAATTTAGGATCACTGTGGAGGTGTAGGATTGGGATATGTAGGAGGGTACTACTATGTACTAAATTTAGTACGATGTGATTTTTTGGGTGAACCGATAGAGTTGGAATCTTGAAATTTTGATTTATGAATACTGTGGAGGTGTAGGATTGGGGTATGTTGGAAGATTTGGAAATTGGTACTACTATGTATTAAATTTAGAACAATTTGAATTTTGGGTGAACAATGAAATCCTAAACTTGAATTTAGTATCATTGTGGGGATGTAGGATTGGGGTATGTAGGAAGTTTTGGAAATTGGTACTACTGTGTACTAAATTTGGTACAATTTGAATTGTGGGTAAACCGATTGAATTGGAATCCTCAAATTTTGATTTAGGATCACTGTGGAAGTGTAGAGTTGGTGTATGTAGGAAGTTTTGGACTTGGATTTAGGATCACTATGGGGGTGTAGGTTTGTGGTAAGAAGAAGGTTTTAGAAATTCGTACTACTGTGTACTAAATTTGGTACAATTTAAATTGTGGGTGAACCGATAGAGTTGGAATCCTGAAATTTGAATTTGGAATCATTGGTTGAGGAGGGTTCTTATGGAAATAATGTTTGCTAAATGGATTTGGGTGAGCCTTTAGAGCTCGAATTGAAATTTGGTACTAAATGGTACTCAAATTAAATTAATAGTCGATGTTTATGTGTGGATTGTTTTTCTGACGTATGCAGTTTTCTCTGAAAATAAATTAATAAGTTAATAAAATTTTTAAATATTTCCTACATTCGCTAACGAAGTTGCGGGCATATGCTAGTTAAATATAAACTCTGAAACATTTTGTTGCCTGTGGGCAACATTGGGGCACAAAGTGTTAAAATTGAACATTACAGCATTCGAGAGTAAAATCGTTGAATGTGTTGGGAAGAAATATTTCTATTATTATATTTGCAACCCCATATTGTGAAAAAAACTCGACATTCCATTCATTGTTCGCGATATTTTCTTCAATTAATAAAATTGTAAAAATATCTGAAATAGACAAAACAAACCTTGGAATATGTTTATATGTACATATGACACAATAAGTCTAGTGTAATGACTATATTTGCTCCGTTTCAGAACATGGAAGAATTAGCCAATTCTATATTATTTTTTGAATATAATATATTTTTAACATTTCTTTTTCTGGATATACACAGTCAAAAGACAATATGAAAAAATTGTGCCATGCAATGAACCTCTCTAATTCTACTTCTTATTGTTGCGTTCATGATGCAATTATAAGGTGATGCATCAAAACAAAAACATTTTTTTGTCTCGATTATCTGTCAAATTTTTTCTTATAATATTTCAAAAATTTGGCAGCATTGCACATCGAATTCAAGTAAAATTTACCAGTTTGACAGTTAATCAAGACATCAGCTGCTCTAAATGGACTACCTATTCATTGTGCCATGGTTGCGTTGTTGATCCAATAGTCTTTTCTTCATTTTTAATTTGAGCCATTTTATTCCGCTTTCATTTGTGGTTCCCATTTCATTGCGTACATGACAAACAATCTGGCATCATGTAAATAGCCGGCGAATTAAAATACGACTAATCGATTAATCGACAGTCGATCTATTAAGCCCTATGATAAACAGAAAACAATAACAAAGGAGAAAACAACGTACTTCACCGAATAAACAACACTGTTTTTTTAAATAGTATGAATTTTCTAACAAAAAAAAAGAGAATTAATTTTAAAGCAAAGTGAAGAATCTCTCCAAAATAAAAAACAAATGTACTACATGCTCAGAATATAATAACATTTCTAATTTATATTTTTCTAAGCCACCATTGCAACAGTTGTATTTCATGGTACTTACGGGCGAAGTACGGCCCAATACCCAGCGTTGTTTTTGGATGTAGTGGTGTAAAAATTTTTACAGCAACATTTCGTTCAGTCTTGGTTGGTGCGTTCGTCGTGTGTGAAGATTTTTCAGCTCAGTGTGTTTTTCCGTAACGTTTGAAAGAATAAATAAATAACAAAACAACAAATTGAAAATAAAAATCAAAAGTTTTTTTGTATTAATACAAAGTGGCTTATTAAGCCATCTTTACCCAGTCATACAGCTGGGTTTTGTTGTACAATCTTAAAATATATAAAAAAGAAGAAGTAAGTTTGGGTGTGCTGGAGGAATAAAAGAAAAAAAAAATATATAAAATACATAAATTGAAGCGAACCCAACAAGCAAGAAAATATTCATGTAAATCAAGTTGAAACATGTGTGGATAACGAAGTGAAGTGAAACAAAAAAAAAAAATATATGTAAAAATGCATAAGGAACAACACCACTAATGAGACGACGGCAGCGGCGGCTCCTAGCCACTCTCTTTGTACCAGTGGTTGGAGTTTAAAAATTTATATAGCGGAGTCAGTGATAGAAAAAAAAAAGAAATGGAAGAAAAACAAATAAGAATTCAAGAAAACCAAACATATCAAAAATAATAATGGAAATTTAAAGTTATTTATTGGATATGGTCCATGGAAATAAGTTTTTAAAGTGAGAGAGAGTGAGAGCAAGATTATAAGAGAACAGAAAAAAAAAACAAACAAAACAACCTGAAATAAATATAAACAAATTGAAATTAATTCAATTAAATTAATGTTCATCAATGTTGTGTTCTGCCGCTGAGGCAACTATTGCGGCGGTAACCACAATGCTGGCAGCGGCGACAGCACCAACAATAACGGCGGCGACAATTCATTGTGTGTGGTACAATAGTGCGTGTGCGAACATGTGTGAGTGTTTGTGCGCACATTGAAAAGAGTGTTGAGACGAAGAACCAAATAAAAAAGGTGGAGGCCGCTTATGGTGGTCGCTCGGTCGGTCGGTTGTTTGCATGATGTTCGCTCTTACGGGTTTGGGTGTGTGCGTATGTTTTGTCTGTCATATTTTCTGTTTTTTTTTGTCTCTCCTCCCCTCTTTTGGTTGGATGTGTGTGACTGTTTTGTTGCTGCTGCTTCTTTTACTTCAATTAAATAAATTAAAAGAATTTCTTCCTTGTTATTTTTTTCACAACAACAACAAAATAGGTGATTCATTGTTTGCCAATTTTGTTTTATTTTTTGCCCTCCGTTGGAAACTTTTTTTCCCATATTTCGTATTTTTGCATATTTTCTCTTCGTCACTGCTTTCGTATGTGGGCATTACTTGTTATTCCTATTTAACTTCGTTTGCTATCCGGTGTCGATTTTTTTGTTTGTTTGCTTACACTATCCCCTCCCCTACTCATTCCATTGTCCTTATGACGAAGTTTGGATTTCCTTGTTTTTTTTTTTCGTTTCTTTCTTTTTTGTGTATAATTTCTTTTGCTTTTTGAATTTGCCAAGTTTGTTGTTTGTGGATTTCTGTAAATGTTATCCTATTGGACACTGTGGTGTGCGGGTCACAGCTGTAGTTTTGTCTGAAAATCTACCAAATTTATGGATTTCAATAACACACACATTTGGTGAATTAACTGGTATTCCGCTTGTTAATAAATGTAGTTTTAAAGAGGGGTTTATCCATATCGTTGACCGAGTGGAAAACGAAAAATGTAAAGATTTTAGAATATCGATTTACATTAAATCGCCGATTTCGATTACAAATAATGATATGACGCTTCAGACGAATCATCCCATACAATTTGACGTTAACATGGTTTATAGCCACCATGTTAATCAACTACATAGCCACCCGGTCAGCTCGCCCGTTGACCAATTTCAGTTGTAGGGAAGAAACGAATTTAAAACAAAGGATTATCAAATCTAAGGAGTATCGAACTTTGTATTCTGTCCTCCATGTGGAAGACTTGTCAAAAAGATCTTCAAAAACAGGAAATATTGAAAATCAATGCATTGATCCATTTATATTTTTTTGACAAAATTTGGAATGAAATTGATCGACCTAAATTGAATTTGCTCTTCTTCTATAAAAGTGGACATCGCCAATACCGTTGGTGTTGCGAAACTATTCTAAAAAAAGGCCAGGAGTAATCATCATTTCAATTTGATCATCGATGATCTCAGGGAACAAGTCTAGTTTAGGACTCCTGCTGTAATCAGTGCCCCAAGGACTACATGTGATAAAATTTCAAAACGATCCGTGAGGTGACCCTAAGCTAGACTTAACCCAAAAAAATAACAGAAATTTATTTCTGCGCAATTAGGAAACTGGGACCAGAGATACAATTTTCTCAATGATCCACACATTAAGAACATCCTTGGAAATTCAACAGCTGTTCATGGCCCCATGAAGTTTCTCGATGAGATTATACTATTGGAACCCCCATCTCTTGGCTATATAATTGGCTCAAGTTCAATTTAGAGGCTTATCTCGGATTTTTCAGAAATGAATATCACAGATAAGTCTCATTTCCTTGATCACGAATATATGACTTTCTTGCGTCCATAGTCACGAAAAGTGAACCTCAACACCTGGTCACAATTCCATCATTTAAGGGTCATTGATGGTAATATGGGCGGCTATTTAGAAAATTTTTTAGTCGAATTTTCTACATGTCCATAGAAGAAAGTCTTAAATCCCCAAGTCTAAGATCGGTGATCTAAAAAAATTGAATATAGGGGGCGCTTAAATTGAGTGATGAAATTGTCCACGTGTCTATAGGAGAAAATCTGAAAAACAAATAGTTTAAAAGAAAATTTAATTGTATAGTCGAATTTTCCACCTGTCCACATATTTGGATAATTTCCTCGTTCTTCGTCCCATAAATGTCCAAGTTGTGAGCTTAGGAACGAGGTTCATAAATTATTTTCTAGATCTGGGAAATTGTGGTAAATTGCAGATAAATCCGATATGAGCCCCTAATCTCAACTTGCATTCAATCGAAGTCATTTATAACGACATCGGTTATAATGATTTATCCAAAGTCCAGAATAAAATATTGCTGTTATTTCATATCGTTTATAACGACATATCGCTTATAGCGACCAATTCCGACGATCCCTTGACCGTCGTTTTAAGCGATTTCGACTGTATCATTTTAAATGGAATATGGAGGAGTATTTTACATGGGCGTAAACCAAATATGAAATTACTGACGTTCTTCAGCTGCTATGGGTGGGGGGTGAGCTCCGAGGACGGCATTCACTTTGTATCCGTTCAGCGCCGCGGCTACTGCGTCTGTATGAATGTCATTCAGACCTGCTCGATAGGCAATTTGATCTAGAGGCTCCCTTTTGTATCGTTGGACCTCTCTCTCTCTCTAGATCATGCAGATCCTTCCTGACACGCCTGGGTGGGAGAGTCCTATCCACCATATGATGGTTGGGATAATTGTCCCTGAAACATCCGAGCAGGTACTTCAACGAAAGCATATTGCTATGCTGACGTAAGGGAAGGATCTTCGTCTCCTCATGAAGATGGTCCAATGGTGTCATGAGGAGGCACCCTGTCGCAGTCCTCAGGGCTGCATTCTGACAGGTCTGAATACTTCTCCATTACGTATCACTGGAGTTCGCAGACCACACCCTGGAACCGCATAGCTTGCCACAGACCGACCTATCGCTTTGTAAGAGGTCAACAAGGTTTCCTTATCTGCGCCGGCAAGCGACTTGAGGACCTTGTTCCTACTTTTTAACTTATCGCAGATAGCTGTGGTTTGCGCGGACGATTTCAACATACTGTCGAACGTGACCCCGAGTATTTTGGTGGTCGGAATTGTATGCCCCTCGACTTGGACATTCAACGACATTCTCATCACCGCAGTCCATGTGGTAAATAGTTTGGCTGACGACTTCGAGGCGGATATTTTCATATTCCTCGCTTTGAAGAAGGCTGCTAAATCGACGAGATAGGCGTTCAACATATGTCCTCAACAATGTGACCCGATGCCATGATCGTACAATCATCTGCATATGTAACGATTTCTATGCCGTCCGGAGGGCGTGGAATACCGGAAAGGTAGATTCATGATTCATGAGTGGTAGATTCAGTTCTGCGGGCAATATCAGATCCATTTTGAAACCTTGAATTCCTACAGAGTGGAAAATATTCCTAACAAAAATAATCAACATTGGTCCAATAAGGTTCAAATTTGCTTTAATTTTTTATAGGCATCATAACATTACCATTTCATTATCGAAATTTGAAAGGTTTTATCCGTATTTTGCATACACAGAGGCTGTAATATGAAAAACCGACTACTTGGAGTAGAATATTTTCATGATAGGTCCATGTATCGATAGTCTTAGGAGTAATTAACCCCCGTTTTCTCTTGTTTTATTTCAAAAAAATTGTTTTTGGTGTTCTCCTTTTTTAATTCCCATATTAATTTTTTTTTACTTGTTCTGAAAAAAGAAAATCCCCAATTGAAGTACACAATTTTCTAAGAACAGAATTTTAAATGTTCTTTCTTGTATCCCTTAACATATTTTTAATATGCCTGCCCCTATGTGTTGCAGTGTGTGGTGTAACAATACAATTAGTTGGTATTTATCTATTTATTGGTACACATTATTCTTCTTTAAGTATGGCTAGGCAGGCATGCCGACAGACAGACAGACCGTCCATATGGATGGTGGTGGTCGTTCTATTCACCACCATATGTTCACAAATAGAATGGAATTCAGTGTAATTTAAAGACACAATAATACAACAATGGCGTTTAGTTGACCTTCAATAGAATTTATAGGTTCTTTTAATAGTATCTCATTTTCAACAAGTGTTAATTGGAGACAACATTAAATTGTCCTTTTTTTACATCTGAAATGGAGGTTATAATATTAACTATGTCATCATTACGCTTACAACACCTCTATCGGATACCCTAAGGATGGGGGTATAAAATGGGTTTGAGGTATAATTTTAAACTCTGCATTTTACAGCTCCCAGCTCTTTGTTGTCAGCATCCCCAATAAAGTCCATCCATTATCAGCGGTCGGTCCAGAAATCTATGTGGAATGTACTCGGAAGAAATGTAACATTCTTTAGGTGCAAAAAGTTTCAATTAATGGACTGAGGTGGTCGAGTAGGACTCGGGTCGGCTTAAGAGTAGTTTATGACCCCCTCACAGTTCGTTTTGAAATTTTTACTACAAGTAGTCCTTGGGACCCTGATTACAGTAGTATACTTTTTTCTTGCGGAAAACGGTATTTCCGGAGATATGGGCCGCCAAAGTTCCGTTGGGACCCTTGTATTTTCACATAATTTATATATATATATATATATTTAGACTTTAAAATGATACCCATATTGGCTTGACCAATATTACACATGGAAGGTACTTACCGAAATTTGGAGACCCATATCTCAGAAAGTATGGGC
Organism: Musca vetustissima; assembly: GCF_032173495.1. NCBI lineage: Eukaryota > Metazoa > Arthropoda > Insecta > Diptera > Muscidae > Musca > Musca vetustissima. The sequence continues at coordinate 68,667 of NW_026873037.1, read as the reverse complement.
TTATTATATTTTTGTAATCAGGGCTTCAAATGCTTTAAAATGATACCAATATTGTCTTAGTGGATTTAAAAATTTATGAGAAAATACAAGGGTCCCAACGGAACTTTGGAGGCCCATATCTCCGGAAATACCGATTTCCGCAAGAAAAAAAAATATGCTGTTATAATCAGGGCCCCAAGGACTACATGTAGTAAATATTTCAAAACGATCCGGGAGGGGGCCCTAATCTAGACTTCCGAGGGAACAAGTCTAGATTAGGGTCCCCTCCCGGATTCTTTTCGGATCGTTTACCTTTCGATTGTGGAAATAATCAATGCTGGTAGTACGGCTTGTTATCCTACTACTACTACCAGTAACAAATACTAGTAACAGAGTATTCAAATGCTTTTTCATCGAATTCTGCAGCCAGCACTCTGTCTAGTTATCTAGTTATCCAACCAGTAAAATTTAAACCAATGTCCACGATTTTAGTTTGTCGAGTGATTCCAATAGTATTCACACGCTGTTCATATCGGGAAGCAAATGGACTAAACCGATTTCACTTCCATCAACTAGATAGCCTCTACTACCATGACTGATATATGCTCAAATATACCATCGATCGATTCATTCTGGCCATTTTCTCATATTGGTCACTGTAGAGAAATCTCACGATTTCGTGGAGTCCTACCAGCGTACCATTACGTTACTTTTAAAATGGAAACGGCTTCAAGCATGGGACCAGAATTCAATCAATGACCTGAAATACTTTATTCGGGGCTCCAGTTTGACATAAAAATGCGACAACATAAGTGTCGACAGCTTGGATGTCGGTAGAATTCCGATTCAACTAAACTCTGAGATTGATGCTCTGATTTTTCAGCATAGGTGCTCCATAACCACTGCATTATTTTTTTATACCGCTCTGCTTCATATTGAAGTCTTTATATGTTCCAAAACAAATAAAGAAATCTCCTGTCCATTCATCGTTTGTAAGGAACCGTTGTCATCACGTAGTGGAGACTGGAGCACATTCGGCACTTTTTATTAGAGCTCTATATCCCAGTACTTATTCAGCATATATAAAAACTTTTTGGCTGGTTATTGTCCTCTGATACCAAAAATATTGAATAAATTTGTATTCGAATACACATTGATGGGGCACATTCAGTCTGTTTGAAATTCAGATCCTCTAAAGGTTCTATTTTGTTTAAATATGCGTCACAAAGTTTGAATTTTAAGGCTAAATTTTCTAGCGTTGGACGTTGATGTCTCAAGGCCACACACACCATCAGAAGCATGTTTCGTCAAACTTAGCTACTGTTATTTATTTTAATATTCGACACCTATGGAACGAAGCTAGTGATGTACAGGGAGAGCTTCATATCGAAAACGCGATTGCTGATCAGAGATTTCAAATTTTGCTACAGTCATTTATTTTGATATTCGACACCTATGGATCGAAGCTAGTGGTGTACAGTGAGAGCTTCATATCGAAAACGCGATTGCTGAATATACCCTGATTATGCCCCAGTCTACCCCAAAGTAGAGCCAGTAATCTCCAAAGCTGAACCCACCAAATAAATAGTTCAGAGGACATTCCAAAGCTAAAAAAACATGGTATTACACGGTTTGGGTATCAGACTAAAATTCTGGATTTATCAGGTTCCCAATTGAACATTTCATATGGGAAAGACTTCTGGGTTTTTGAACTATGACCCTTTGTTTACTTCTTTCATCAGAAATCCAGAATAATCTCTGCTGCTTTTGTCTTGTCAAAATGGTAATTCCGAAAGTCTATGTCATATCTTCCATCTACTTCAACTTCAGTAAATCCACACTCTTCCACCAAATGTTTCGGCTACGTCGAACGCCAAACATTTTACCATCATCTCTTCAGGACAGATATTTAGCCATCACCAGATAAATATATCATCTTGTAACCAAACCGGTGTCATAAAGTTCTCCTTGTGTAACAATTAATCTGCAATTTGTCTTTAGAAAAAAATGTTAATTTCTTGATCAACTGTTTTTATTTTTTTTTTTGTTTCCCAGTGTAAACTTACCAAATTTTATTAATTCAAACAAACTGTTTTAACCCATCTAAATGACAAACTGGAATATGGGGAAAAGCCTATAAATTTCCATAACTGTAAAATGTTGAAACCCAAATTGGTAATATGCATAACGTGCGTGAGTACGGCGAGTCCATATTTCCCATTGCATTGCACAAGCGGGGCTGGTTGGTTGGTGGCTTCGTTAGTTTTGTCTGTTTAGTTTCGGCTTTTGCTTAGAAAACAGTTCCCCAAAGTTTTTTTGGTAATGCCAGTTTTGTTTGTTGCTTTTACACATTTGTTTTATTTTCTTTTTTCTTGTTCTTGAAGTTCTTCTCTCATTGTTGGTTGTGCCTTTTCCTTTCTGTCTGCATTTGTCTTTTCAACTTCTTTTTTCTTCTCAACTTCTATTTTTGTTTGGTATTTTTTTTTCGTTCCGTCATAATGCCACCACCTACAACAACCAACCAACCACCAAACCAAACAATACCAACTTACCTGGGTACCAACTTCTTCTCTCTGGCTGGCTTCCTCTCGAAATAGAGAATAATGCAGACTGGGGGGTTTTCGTGCATGTTTGTTTTTGCCATAGTTTGTTATTGTCGGTGTTTCTTACTTTCTTCATTCACATTCCCTGCCACCCACTTCAACATGCCGTTGCTGTTGTTTGTCTGTCCGTCCGTCCATCCGTCGTCTAACAAAACGGCAACTCAAAACAATGCCTGTCTACAGTTTTGTGTGTTTAGTCTATTTTATTTCTTAAAAAAAAAACAACAAACGAGGGAAGAGACAAACGACAGGAAAGGCCTAGCTATCTTTCCAATGTACGCACTGTGACTTTGACTTAATAGATGATAGCCCCTAATCCACCCGCACCCAATACCCAAGACATTAGTAAAGCAAAGCAACCACCCACCCATCAATAGCTAGGATGTATATGTCCCCACTCTCCACACAACCATACTCCGCTACAGGGGGGGGGGGGGGGGGGGTTATGGCGATGAAAAGTGTGAAAACATTTGTTCGTAGTCTGGTCTGAAATTCTTGATGTTTTTATTTGCCTTTCTTCATATTCATATTTGCCAATTTCTGCCGGTATCCAGAGTTTTATGTTTTAATCTCATTTTTGAAATACGAAAAAAATATTCCCATTTTTTCTCTCTGTCTCTCTCTTTTCACTCGGTCTTAGACATAGTTGCAAAGAGTGTTGCTAACACTTTGGTGTCAAAAATCGCCGCATTGACCTAAAACTGCGATTAATTTCAAAAGGGTGTTAATAGTTTTTATTTATTTATTTTTTTTTACTTAAACAACATAATGGAACGAACAGCAACATTTTTGCGTCATTTTGAGTCGATCTAATCAGCTATTTATAAAATTATTATTTTTATTCTCATACAAAAGATTTTTACATATAAACTCCATATATTTACACGTTACATTAAGACAGAAATGTCTGTCGGACACATGTATATATTATGTTGGGGAAAAAGAAATCCATTATGTTTTAAAAGATTTACGGTCAATTTTTAGCTTCGGGGCGATGTTACGACTGTTACCATGCCGGTCAACTTCGATCATTTCTCCGAGTTTATCGACATTTTTGACGACCGGCCTACCTGTGCGAGGTACATCTTTAACATCAAAGTTTCCTGAACGGAATCTACGAAACCAATATTGCAAATAATTGGCTATTACAGTATCGGAACCATAATCATATAGCCGTTTGGTTTGCATTTTCTCCCTTGACAAAGAAAAACTGTAAAATGTACCGAATTTTTTCTGTGTTCACTTCCAGCAAATTTACTGTGAAAAGAAATCATTTCGGGTTCTGTCGGTTGAAATCGCGATAGAGATCACAATATTTGATATAGAGCTTTTGCTCTGGCATTGCTATTACTCCTATGATGGTTGGTACTGCGAATGGGGTATATCGTTCCACGTTTTAGTATTTCCCCGATGTAGCGATATCCCAAATAATTGGAATATTGGGGATTTTTGAAACGTTTTTCAACCTACTTGGCTGTAATTTCGTTTACGTTTGATTCTCATTTGGGTATCAAATCTTTCTATCGAAAAGTGTCAATATTGGTCCAGTTTTGGGGTTTTTTACCATTTTCTACAGAATCAGTTGTAAATTGGTATTTTGGCCTCACTTCGGCAATCAGATGTGTCTACGAGAAATAATCAATATTGACCCATGTTTCGGGGAAGTCCTCATAAAACGTTGTATTTTGGATTTTGGAAAAAAAATGATCTATATTGATCCACATTTTAGGGAAGTCCACTAAAGGTCGGTATTTTGGGGAGCTTTGAGTACGTTTTACAACCAATTTGAGAACAAATTAATATTTTGGATTCTCATTATCAACATTGGTCCATGTTTCCGGCTTGCTCCCATATAATGGTAAACTCCATTTTGAACCGAATTGGATGCAATATCGTTTTTCAATTGCATGATGAATATTGGTTTTCTTTTTATGGAATCCCTGATATAACGATTCATCCCAAATTTCGGTAATTTGCTTCAACCAAATTAGCAGTAATTGGGGCTACAATTTGGTATAACGGGGTCTAGAAGTCTGACATATATAGAAATGTGTACGGTGTTTTGATATAACCTCACCTAAAAGTTCCGCTTCTTTTTCGGTATTACTACAATTTCACCTAAATTTTCTCATTGGATTCATGTGTGAACAAAGCACAATTTAAGTTTCCCAACTAGAATTTGGAACATTATTTTTTTTGGAACCTACGGACAATCTACTATAACATAACACCATAATAATCTCCATATAAATGCACTCACGTGGAGGAGGGTATAAAAAGTTCGTTCGTTTTTACTTTGTTTTACTTGTTTATTATAAACAGTGACATTATGTTTTGAGGCAATTTTCGAACACTTCTTGACACACGATGGGCAGTACTCAGCCATAACTTGACGAATTTTTGTTTCTAAATGCTCAAGAGTTTAATGTTTGCCTTCTATAGTAGTCAAAAATGAACGGTTACCATAGCGCTCCGAATTGTGGTCACGCTCCATATCGAGGTGATAGTAATTTAATCGTCCTTTACGAAACTATAAGATCCAACCACTCCTTCAGACTAAAGAGAAATTGTTTCTGAGTGTAATTACATTTTTTAAGCTGGGCTTTACGTCATACGAAGGTGTAGATGTGAATGCAAAATATGCCATAGTGGTGCTGTAAGACAGCCCAAATGGCTGAAAATGACACATTCGGACCTTTGGTAACACATTCACTTACATTAGCGATATTTTTAGCGGAACAAGCGAAACGATGATGCACAAGCCATACATATAGGAGGTGATGCAAATGTGGTATACCCATTTGTTTTTAGATTGCCAAATTTTTATTTTTTATCCGATTTAATTAAAATTTTACACTTAATATGCTACATGTGTTGTCTTTACATGCATTAATTTGAAAATGATATCATACTAACAATTTAAGAGATATTTGAGAAAATATTTGAAATTCCATAAAAAGAGATTTTAAAAAAAGTGCAGGTAATGTGGTACACCACATGATGTTAATGTGGTATAGTATACTTTTCACTCTCAATTGATATCTTATATAATTTATTGTTTTTAATGAATGCGAATTAGCTCGAGATTTATGTCTGTTAAGATTTTTAACGGATACGTTGAGTGGAACTTTAAAATTTTATTATATAATAATGTCTACACATGGCAATATTTAATTTTTTTTATGGAGAAGTTGTTAAAACTCATAGCCTTTGTTTTTCATCCTTGTGATTCATGATAGGCTCTCGTAGAGGACAAAATTTTCAAATAGTAATGAGATTTTGTCTTATGCTGGCTTTTTTTTCATACAGACTCAAGGTATACCACATTACCTGCACTTGTGTTTACTGAAAAAACTTACAGTTTTTTCTCTTAAATTGGTAGATATGTGGTCAATCGCGCATATTATTTGATTTTTAGTGCTTTAATAATAAACATTAAAATACATTTGTAAAACAAAAAATATTTTTAAACTTCAACCGAAAAAAAGTCAATTTCATGAAAAATTTAATTTTTGCTACTGATACTGTACCTGACTATACCACATTACCAACCTATACCTCATTTACATCACCTCCTAATTTGTAATCGCTCCAGTCCCGTCCAATTTCTTCACCATTTTGCAAATTACTTGTGTATGGACTTTTAACCCCTTACAAAAGAAACGACTCAATTACGTTTAGCAAGAAACATCACCATTACTTGAAAAATCACCGAATTAGAAACACTGTAAATAACCCACGAATATAGTGCTTGTTCTCAACTACACACACACACACAATGCAATTGAGATTTGTTTTATTTTCTCTCACTCTCCAATATTCTAGCTCTCTCTCTCCCTGCCGCTCACTCGCCTTTAACCGTTTGTGTGATTTCATTTTCAGAGTGTGTGTTGTATTAATGTAATGCATCCTTTCAATTAGGTTGATATTTGTGTCTGTTACAACAACAACAACAACGACGACGACGTCATCATCATCACCACCAGTAACAACATAGTCATTTACAATAACAACAATCCAATAAACAGCAGCAGAGAGCAGAAGTAACATTCAATTATTACATTTTTTATCATTGTGTTTTACAAATAAGCAAACAAACAAACGAACGCAAAGAAAAAAAAGAGAATCCTATTTAAATCATATGTATGTATGTGTGTTATAGATGTGTGTGTTCTTTAATTACAAACAATTTCAATAACCAGAAAATCAACAACAACGACCAATAAAACAAAACAAAACACCAACAAAATTGTTAAAAAAATATCACAGAGTTCTTCGTTGTTATTGTTACTACTCCCTCAATTGCTGTCTCTTTCTCACGTTGCAGTAATAAACAAAAATTATAACAGCAACAACGGCAATAAACCCCGATTAAAGAAAATTAAAAAAAAAATCATCGTAAACTTGTGTTGTTGTGTGGCTGAGGCTGTGCCTGTTTGTTTGTTATTTCCTGTTTGCACCATGAATGTCACCATTAAGTCATCGAATTCATCGATGGATAAACGGATTTAAAAAACGAAAAAAAAAAACAAATCTGCAACAACAACAAAAATAAGGAATTTAATTGAATCGATCACAGGAGTATCGCTTTGACATCGTCCCAGCTCAGCTTTGGCTGATTTAGCAACGAACCACCAGCCAGTCAGTCGTCTCCTCCCCCATCATCCATCCACCCCATAGTTCGCGTTGCAAACGACTAGGTAAGTCCACAATCACTGTGCAAAAGGGTGAAATAATTAAAATTGAATAATGACATTTGTTGACGGTTGCATGCGTAAATTTGCTCGTTACTTAAACTATGTTGGGATTTGTGCAAATGAATTGTCAATAGTACAGTCGAGGGCATAATATTGACCAAGTAAATTAATGCTACAAAAGGCTATCAAATGGCTGAAAATGAGATATATCAGTCCACTTTTTGGTATAGCCTTTATATATCGGTACCCCCAATTACATATTCCATATTTTTGGATGTATAATTTGATATTTTGGGTTCTCATAGGGTAAAACGTCTTTATAGCAAAAGTTGTTAATATTGTGTCCACATTTTGGCAAAGCCCCCATATAACGGTATTTCCAAATCATCGTTTTTATACCCTTCACCACACTATGGAACTGGATATTATGGCTCTGTGCATATGTTTGTAACAGGCAAAATGAATCGAGGTTGCTTTTGATAATATGCATAGAATCATTTTCAGAGTCGATTTAGGCATGTTTGTCTTTCTGTCCGTCCGCCCATGTATTTTTGTGAGCAAAGTACTGGTCGTATTTATGATCCGATTTGGAAGAATTTTGGCACAGATCACTTATTTAGTTCAAGGAAGAACCCTATTGAAATTGGTGAAAATCGGTTCAGGTTTTGATATAGCTCCCATATATATTTTCGCCCGATTTAAAGCTAAATATATATCCTTCGATTTGTACGACATTTAGCATAACTGAATTAAGTCTAGAAATATGGGTGTTAAATTTCGTGAAAATCGGTTCAGATTTAGATATAGTTCCCATATATATATATTTTTTTTTTGGACCGATTTTAGGTAAATGGTACACCAAATTCCATGTAGTATATCCTTCTATTTGCACGGAATTTGGCATTGCGTACTGAATTAGGTCTAGAACGATGAGTGCTAAGATTCGTGAAAATCGGTTCAGATTTAGATATTGCCCCCACATATATTTTCGTCCGATTTAATATAAATGCTACAGCAAACTCCTTATGTATTTTTCGATTTGCACGAAATAATGAATTGAGTCTTGAATGATGAGTGGTAAGTTTCGGGAAAATCGGTTCAGATTTCGATATAGCTCCCATATATATTTTTGTCCGAGTTTATGTAAATGATTCACCAGAGGCCTAATGTTTGTCCGATTTGCACAAAGTATCAAATTGTGTTTCGTTGAAAGTGGTGCAGTTGCAGCCATTGCTTCCATATGTATTTCGAACGAGTGTCCGATTGAAATTAAATTTTGAACAGTGTGGCTAGCCGAATAGCGTGTATCAAATTTTCTATAAATTTGTGCCATGTGCAGATTTTATTTTGGGGAGTATAGAAAAGTTTGTCAACTTAATTGGCTATAGCTTGATAATTTGAATTATAATTGGGCAGGATTATATTTTAAATATTGCACCACTTTTTGTTATTTGAATTTTGCCTTGTAAGGGCAGTGATCACTTCAAATTAATTTTAAGTGATTATTTATACTCCTTCGAGTCGAGTTTGATGATCTATGTTTTGCAATGAAAAGGAAAGCCAGGAAAAGAACCTACGTACCCACCATTATGCGACGCGTTTCGCCGTTGGTTAAGCGGCTCATCAGGCATATTGGGCTATGTGGCTTTACAAAGGTCGTACGGAATAAATACCGCCCTGATGCGAAACTGGCATATGAGAATTAAATTCAAATTTTTCAAAGTTTGACATTTGTCTTCATTCTAGGAACAGTCCTTTTCAAAGCAAATTTTTTTGTTGTAGAGATGGATAATTAATCCACACACCTACAATTGCTTCAATGGTATACATGGTGTGTTGATGGCTCAGAACGTTAAGCAGTCTTCGCAACATTTGTGTTGCTCCGAGAACCTAGGTCGAGCTCTAGCCGTGCTCGGCTGAAATTAATTTTTGGATAGCCCGCTGTACCCGCCCATTATCCTTTATTTTGTCGATCATGTGTGCGTTCTATTTTAACCGAATTGATTCGGTTTGATTGTTAATTTACTATGGCATAGTCTACAATATGAAAAAGTTCCGAACGAACTGGACGATTTTATACGTGGTCATTAATCATCATCATTTCATGGTCATTAATCATCACTCGATAGCTTCATCCCATCACCTTAATCACATTTTTGAATCACATTTTCGAATACGTAAGGTCCGAAAATCCCGTCGTACCATAAACCGAAACAAAAACTGATAGGTTGAGGGCGGTTAGGCTTCTCAAAAATAACACATGGGGTTTCCGAGCCCCATGTGCGACATTTTTGTGTATTAACGTAGCTACCGATTAAGAAATGTTCCTCTCCAGTTAAGATTTTATCGATGGAATTCCCGATCATTTAAGATTGTCCTTTGACCTTTCTATGTACATTACTACTATTTATTAGGATATTTGGTATTAAAAGTGGGAAATATCGTTTCACGTTTCAGTATAGGCTTCATATAACGGTGCCGACGCATTTGCAGCTTTCTAAAGAATATAGCCCAAAATCCGGATTTTTGAAACGTACAAAAAAATCTATGCATATTTTCAATATAGACCCATAACTCCTTATTACGTTACATCTCTATTGCCGGTATTTCGAGGGTTTCAGACACCTTTTTCATTCGGATTGGCTCTAGGCCGCAATTATGGCCCGAACGTTGCGAAATTTTACATGGAGAAAGGGATCGGGCTAAAGAACAAGAATGTCAGATTTGATTATTAAGACCCGAACGTAGCGAAATTTTACATGGAGAAAGGGATCGGGCTAAAGAACAAGCATGTCAGATTTGATAAAGATTGGTCAGTATTTAGCGGTTCAAATGGACCCTGACTTTTGTGGGAAAAATTACAAAATTTGTATTCTATGACGTATATACTTGCTCCTAAAGGACATATACACTAGAAGTTGATAGTATATCCAAGAGGAGTTATTGGCCTTCAAATTGATACCAATTATATGGCTGTATGTACTCTGATGTGGGAGTTATACGTAATTAGGTAAAGGTGACTATGTGCATAGTATTACTATTACTCCATTAGAGGACTGAAATGTCGCGCTGGTCGTTTTGAAATTGTACATGAAGTTCCGATCATGGTCAAGGACGACACCTACACTTTTCGGTGAAGTTGAGATTTCATTCAGGGGGTGCAATGAACCAAAAACCTTAATTTTGTTAGATCTTCTAGTTGCTCTAGAGGCAATTGTTATATGCAGAACATCACATTTTTTTACAAGGTGAAGGGGATCTGACCAAATACTTAGAGCGGCTGTTTAGATGATGATCGCTCAATATTCCGAGGGTCAAATCAACCAAAAGCTAAAGTGACCAATTTCATATTTTATGGCGAAAAAAATCACTTCAAGAATAAAAAATGTGGAAAATATGCCAGGATTAGAAATTGGAGTTGTTGATCTATAATCGGTTAAAAGGGTCCAAATATCACGAAATATTGCCCAGACTCAAAATATAGAACAGAAAGTTTGCTTTTCGTAGTAGTTGTGTAGGGTATCATATGGTCGACCCCGTCCGACTATACTGCTCCGCTCACTGGTTTTATAAATTGTATTCCCATTGAGTGGAAAATCCGAAATAAAAAATGTAAACTCAGGTTTTAGTCGAATTGTCCATTTGATGTAGCTGTAATTTGGCAAACCGGTTTCTAGGATTTTCATTGAAGGTCATAGGTGAAATTTCAAGAGAGATTTACCTAGACCACCAATTTATAATAGTGGTCTATATTTCGACATAGCCTCAATATAAATGTCAAGAGTGACCTTAACTAGTTTCAATAGTTACCTGAAGTTTCGGCACGGTCGAATTTAAAGACGTTTTTACTATTTTTCCACATAACTTACGTGTCCCAATAGCTGGAATTCTGTTAATCGTGAGCCGTCCTTTCTGAAGACTATCGAATGGACTATTAATTGCTACATATCGACACAAATCTTATTACGCTTTGGGAGTCGTCTTCGAAACCTTTTCTGAATCATCAAGAATTTTTTGAAGTAATAATTTAGCTCGCTCAATCATGATTTGATCAATGTAATTTTGACCATGACTGTAAACATTGTAAATGAGATTTCACTGAGCTGCGATGAAGTGTTAATTCAGATAATTAAAATCATATCCACATTATCATAGCCCAGGATTCCAAATTATTGAACGTAAATGAAATTTGTATTTCATGCAATTTAAACAAGAATTTAAAAAAATATATGTTGGAAACTACTGAAAATGTTGACTGTTTCCAAATTCTACTTACTTATGTATATATGGGGCAACAAAATAAAAAAGAAAGAAAAGCATTTCTGGGATTTAGACGAACGGATTTATAATTCATAAACTTTATTATGTCATCCAACGCTTCTATCAAAAGAGAGGTCATGGTAACGGCAAAAATCTTTTTTTTTCGTTTTTTTTTCAGTCGTGGTCTCGGCAAAAATCTTTTTTTTCGCTTTTTTATTTCTTCAGCTTTTATATGGAGCTGCAATTACATTGATATATCATCACATTCCTCAATATCAATTGCATTTCAGTTTTCTTTTAATTTTTTTTGAACATTTTAATAAATGTCAGAATAAATGTAATATTTAAATTGTCGATAGCATGGCAATAACAAACACCAAACACAAGACCGACCAACAACAACAGTAGATGAAAATTATTTCCATGATGTTATTTATTTTTATTCTTTTTTTTTGCAATTTTTGCAATAATTTGAATTATAATTGGGCAGGATTATATTTTAAATATTGCACCACTTTTTGTTATTTGAATTTTGCCTTGTAAGGGCAGTGATCACTTCAAATTAATTTTAAGTGATTATTTATACTCCTTCGAGTCGAGTTTGATGATCTATGTTTTGCAATGAAAAGGAAAGCCAGGAAAAGAACCTACGTACCCACCATTATGCGACGCGTTTCGCCGTTGGTTAAGCGGCTCATCAGGCATATTGGGCTATGTGGCTTTACAAAGGTCGTACGGAATAAATACCGCCCTGATGCGAAACTGGCATATGAGAATTAAATTCAAATTTTTCAAAGTTTGACATTTGTCTTCATTCTAGGAACAGTCCTTTTCAAAGCAAATTTTTTTGTTGTAGAGATGGATAATTAATCCACACACCTACAATTGCTTCAATGGTATACATGGTGTGTTGATGGCTCAGAACGTTAAGCAGTCTTCGCAACATTTGTGTTGCTCCGAGAACCTAGGTCGAGCTCTAGCCGTGCTCGGCTGAAATTAATTTTTGGATAGCCCGCTGTACCCGCCCATTATCCGTTATTTTGTCGATTATGTGTGCGTTCTATTTTAACCGAATTGATTCGGTTTGATTGTTAATTTACTATGGCATAGTCTACAATATGAAAAAGTTCCGAACGAACTGGACGATTTTATACGTGGTCATTAATCATCATAATTTCATGGTCATTAATCATCACTCGATAGCTTCATCCCATCACCTTAATCACATTTTTGAATCACATTTTCGAATACGTAAGGTCCGAAAATCCCGTCGTACCATAAACCGAAACAAAAACTGATAGGTTGAGGGCGGTTAGGCTTCTCAAAAATAACACATGGGGTTTCCGAGCCCCATGTGCGACATTTTTGTGTATTAACGTAGCTACCTATTTGGAAATGTTCCTCTCCAGTTAAGATTTTATCGATGGAATTCCCGATTATTTAAGATTGTCCTTTGACCTTTCTATGTACATTACTACTATTTATTAAGATATTTGGTTAAGAATGGGAAATATCGTTTCACGTTTCAGTATAGGCTTCATATAACGGTGCCGATGCATTTCTGGCTTTCTAAAGAATATAGCCCAAAATCTGGATTTTTGAAACGTACAAAAAAATCTATGCATATTTTCAATATAGACCCATAACTCCTTATTACGTTACATCTCTATTGCCGGTATTTCGAGGGTTTCAGACACCTTTTTCATTCGGATTGGCTCTAATTATACCCTACACAACTATGTTGTCAGGGTATTATAGCTTTGTGCAGCCTCAAAAGTTTGTAACGCCGCGAAATATTAATCCTAGACCCACCTTTAAGTATACCGATCGTCATATCTCGACTAACTGAGTCGATCAAGACATGTGTGTCCGTCCGTCCATTATAATTTGTAAACACGATACAGGCCACAGTTATGGACCAATCTTCACGAAATTTTGCATGTAGGATGGGTTCTGGCCAATGAAGACCCCTATTGTTTTTGGTAAAGATCGGTTAATATTTAGGGGTTTAAATGGACCAAATATTTAATTTTTGTCCGTTTTTCTGGTCGCTCCAGAGGCCGCAATTATGGTCCGAACGTCGCGAAGTTTTACATGGAGAAAGGGATCGGGCTAAAGAACAAGCATGTCAGATTTGATAAAGATTGGCCAATATTTAGCGGTTCAAATGGACCCTGGCTTTTGTGGGAAAAATTACAAAATTTGTATTCTATGTATTCTAAAGGACATATACGCGAGAAGTTAATAGTATATCCAAGATGAGTTGTTGACCTTCAAATTGATATAAATTATATGGCTGTATGTACTCTGATGTGGGAGTTATACGTAATTAGGTAAAGGTGACTATGTGCCTAGTATTACTATTACTCCATTAGAGGACGGAAATGTCGCGCTGGTCGTTTTGAAATCGTACATGAAGTTTTGATCATGGTCAAGGACGACACCTAAAGTTTTCGGCGAAGTTGAGATTTCATTCAGGGGGTGCAATGAACCAAAAACGTTAGTTTTGCTAGATTTTCTAGTTGCTCTAGAGGCAATTATTATATGCAGAACATCACATTTTTTACAAGGTGATCATTGTAATTTTGACCATGACTGTCACCATTGTAAATGAGATTTCACTGAGCTGTGATGAAGTGTTAATTCAGATAATTAAAATCATATCCACATTATCATGGCCCAGGATTCCGAATTAATGAATGTAAATGAAATTTGTATTTCATACAATTTAAACAAGAATTAAAAAATAAATACTGAAAATGTTGACTGTTTCCAAATTCTACTTACTTATATATGGGGAAACAAACGGATTTATAATTCATAAACTTTATTATGTCATCCATCACTTCTATCAAAAGAGAGGTTATGGTAACGGCAAAAATCTTTTTTTTCGTTTTTTTTTCAGTCGTGGTCTCAGCAAATTTTTTTTTTCATTTTTAAGCTTTTATATGGAGCTGCAATTAAATTGATATATCATCACATTCCTCAATATCAATTGCATTTCAGTTTTCTTTTAAATTTTTTTGAACATTTTAATAAATGTCAGAATAAATGTAATATTTAAATTGTCGATACCATGATAATAACGAACACCAAACAAAAGATCGACCAACAACAACCACTGTAGATGAATATTATTTCCATGATTTTATTTATTTTTATTTTTTTTTTTGCAATGCAATCACTATTGAAGGGTATCTAAAGGACGAAGCAGGACACATCATCAGGCAACATTTCTATGCTGAAAAAAAACTAAAGTTGATTTTGTCAGTCTATTATATTTTTTTTAGAGTTCATACTTTCGAGTGCTACTTTTGTAAACAAAAAGGGTAAACGGAAACACACAAATAAAAAAGAAATGAAAAAACATAGAACAGATAAAAAAATGCAACCAAAAATAATCAATAGACAGTATTGGACTATGAACATTAGAACCTTGGAATTTTTTTTATAAATAGATCTAAAAATTTAAGAAGGAATCTCTTCTAAAGAATAGAAAACTTCTTCTAAACAATGTTTAGTTAATATAATTAATATAAATAGAATAGCAGAGCAATTTTTGAGTCAATTATCGAACACTTTTTGATACATATGGGGCGGTGTCTCAGTCATAACTTGACAAATCTTAAAAAGAAACCATTAAGGAAAGTAGTAAAGTCGGACGGGCCGACTATATGATACCCTTCACCACTTTGTGGATATTCAACAGATGAATCATTACAGATGTCACATTTTTAAAGGATCAGTAAAATGAAATTGGATCCATAAATATATCATTCTGCAACCGATACTAAATTTATCATTTGGTCAGATATAACAGCTATATCTAAATCGGCACCGATTTCAGAAAACTTAACGCACATCATTATAGACCTAAGTCATTACGCTGTGCTAAATTTCGTGCAAATCGAAAGGTATATAGGAACTTTGGTGGACCATTTACATTAACTCCGACGAAAATATATATGGGAGCTATATCTAAATCTGAGCCGATTTTCAGGAAACTTGGCACACCTAATTCATTACGCTGTGCCAAATTTCTTGCAAATCGAAAGATATATAGGAACTTTGGTGCCCCATTTACCTTAAATCGGACTAAACTATACATGGGAGCTATATCTAAATCTGAACCGATTTTCACGAAACTTAGCACACATCATTATAGACATGATTCAGTATGCTGCGCCAAATTTCATGCAAATCGAAAGGTATGTAGGAATTTTAGTGCCCCCCATTTACCTTAAATCGGACCAAACTATATAAGGGAGCTATATCTAAATCTGACCCGATTTCCTCGAAACTTGGCACACATCATTCTTGACCTAATTCATTTGATTTGAAATCACATATCGACAAAATAGTTTCCACGCCGCTTTTGGATTTGGAAACAGATCAACACCCCACCCTGTAAGAATAGTAAATTCTGATCGTCACTTCGCTTCGTATTTCATATTTGTTCGTTGCATTCTATTAACTTTCAATATTAAAAAAAATGCAATACTTTTTAGATTATTTTTTTTTGTCTGCATTCCAATAAGCCCTCCTTTTTTTATTCACCAAATAAGGTAAGAGAGTGATTATCATCTCTTGAGAAAAATATTGTCATCATTGTTGCTATTGAGGTTATCGAGAAAATAACAGAAAATACCAAACTACTTATTTTCCTCATTAAACAAAAGAATGTTGGTCATAAAATAGAGAACAAAATTACAAACAAAAACACCATAAGACGAAGAAGAAACTACAAAACAAACAGACAAAAAATACTTTATAGGTTTGTAGTTTCTGTTAAGGAGGTTCTTCTTCGTCAATTTATAAAATTTTCTATTTTACCTTATAAAGATTTTTTTCAGATTCTAAAATTAAGAAGAAAAAAAAAAAAATAGTACGAACTTGTGCTAAACTGTAATCCTTATGTGAATCACAATTCCTGTGTGTCCTTTCGTAGATATTTGGACAATTTTAGTGTTTGATTGTATTTTATTGTGAAGAAATTTTCTTCGTTTTCTTCTCGTTTCTGACATTAACGTCATGAAGTTTTTTGAAGTAGTTTTTTTTCGCAGCTCATTAAAGTTTTATAAGAAGTCTTGTGCTCTGTATTATTTATATACTAGAAAAGAGAAATATGCGAAACTAGTCAAGGCATTGCGAAAAAAATGGGCGAACAACTTGAATCATAAAAAGGTATTTTTTCTTTGGCATTAATTGGTAAAATGGGGAAAGTGTTTTAAAGTTGATGGCATAACTATTGCTTGTGACCCAAATATATAGGGTTTCATGGTTGTTTTTTTTTTGGAATATCACCTGAAAAATATTAGCGTTACCAAAAATACGAAATTGTCCAATAAAAAGTGAAATTCCAAGTGTTCTATATAAAAGCTATAAATGTTCTATATTTTTATTCAATTTTTATTTAAAAGTTTACCCAAATATTACTAATATTCAGTACAGCTCTTCTAATTACTTGTCAAGATTCCCTTCACCGTGGGTTTTGTTGTGATGTTCGGCTTTCTATTTTGGCCTATAAATCGAAACGAAAAAAACACAAAAAGTTAAGTTTTCGGTCTACTTCATACCAATATTATTATTTGATCATCAACGATCATCATTGCCCATACCTGGATCTTCATGAAAAATTTCAAAGCGATCAGTGTGGTAATGGTTTACTAAATAGTAAAGGAATACCTAAGCACCTGTAAATATTTAAGTGTAACTCCCACATCTGAATACATTCGAAAATATAATTGGTATCAATTTAAAGGTCAACCACTCCCCTTGGATATACTATCAAATTCTCGGGTCTATGTCCTTCAGGGGTAAATATATACGCCATAGAATACAAATTTTGTAGTTTTTCACACAAATGTCAGGGTCCATGTGACCTGCTGAATAATGACCAATCTTTGTCAAAATAGGCATGCTTATTCTTTGGTCCGATCCCCTTCTCCAAAAATTCGCGATGTTCGGCCTTTGGAGCGACCAAAAAACGTATTTGGTCCATTTCATTCCTTAAATATTAACCGATCTTTACCAAAAACAATAGGGGTCTTCATTGGGCAGAACCCATCCTATATTCAAAATTTCGTGCATATTTGTCCACATCTGTGGCCTGTATCGTGTTTAAAAATTATAATGGACAGACGGACGGACGGACACATGTCTAGATGGACTCAGCTCAGTCGAGATATGACGATCGGTACACTTAAAGGTGGGCCTAAGACCAATATTTCGCGGCGTTACAAACTCTTGGGGCTGTACAAAGCTATAATACCCTGACAACATAGTTGTGTGGGGTATAAAAAGCACCCTTTTAATAAAAAAAGTACCCTTTTAATAAAAAAGTAACCTTTTAATAAAAAAGTACCCTTTTAATAAAAAAGTACCCTTTTAATAAAAAAGTACCCTTTTAATAAAAAAGTACCCTTTTAACCCTTTGTGGCCCAATGTTGCCCACAGGCAACAAAATGTTTTAGAGCTAATATTTAATATACTGCTAGTAGATATATATTCTTTGGATTGCATAAGTCAAGGCCTGTTTATGGACGACACATATCACAAGAAAAATGTAAAAAATTCAAATTTTTGGTAAAGTTATGAGCTTTTTAATATGGAGAAGAGGGCAAAAATATGTACAGTACTAATTTGTGTATACAGTCCAAATTATATAAATCGCTTATTATTTGAAATATACGAACTCTGCCGTCAGAATTATTTTTGATTCTTG
The DNA here is from genome assembly GCF_032173495.1 of Musca vetustissima. Taxonomy (NCBI): domain Eukaryota; kingdom Metazoa; phylum Arthropoda; class Insecta; order Diptera; family Muscidae; genus Musca; species Musca vetustissima. The sequence continues at coordinate 50,404 of NW_026873037.1, read as the reverse complement.
TAAAACAGAATATAGAGAATAACTTAAAATAATTTTTTCGTCGATTTTGCATTTGGGTTTCTTGATATTGGGCTTTTATTTTTCAGAAAGAATGTACTGTATTTGCCGAATGCAAGGATGTACCGATGTCAAAATTTGTCCATATCCTATCTAGAATAGTTGCATAAAATCTGTGAACAGAAAATTGTTCTATGATTACGGAAAAAAATTCGGGGCTCAAAGGGTTAATAAAAAAGTACCCTTTTAATAAACAATGACACTTTTAATAAAAAAGTACCCTTTTAATAAAAAAGTACCCTTTTAATAAAAAAGTACCCTTTTAATAAAAAAGTACCCTTGTAATAAAAAAGTACCCTTTTAATAAAAAGGTACCCTTTTAATAAAAAAGTACCCTTTTAATAAAAAAGTACCCTTTTAATAAAAAAGTACCCTTTTAATAAAAAAGTACCCTTTCATTAAAAAAGTACCTTTTATTAAAAAATACCCTTTTATTAAAAGGAACCTTTTATTAAAAAGTAGACTTTTTATAAAAAAGTATCGTTTTATGAATTAGTTTTGGAAATAAATGCTACACGAGTACAAAATTTAATAAAATGGTACGAAATTTAATATAGAGCTAGATTTCTGGTGCCGTCTTTTGAAAATTCGTACTATAAGCGATCAAATGTGCTAAAAATATTAAATAAGGTCAATAATGGCGTGTAGGTTGATTAGCTATGTAAAATATTCGTAAATTTGCCAATACCGTGTGATGTGAAAATGATGTGAAATTTCATTCCATCTTAAGACCTAGTCAGGAAATCGAATTGTGTATCTTGAGTGGTCTTCCCCTACCAAGCCTTAATATATATAATAACCTTAGATATTGTGCAATTATCGGATATATAGGTCCATAATCTCTAGTGCCTGAGGAATATATCTGTCGGCAACAATGACATTTTAATTATGTTATTAAAAAAACACGCTCTAGCCTGAGTAACATATCTGTCGGCAATACCGACTTTTTATGTTTTTTAAAAAAAGTACATTTTTACTAATTTTTAAGTTTTCCTTTCTTACTTTGTACTGTAAATAACCATTCTTCCATAGATATAATAGAGACTCTTCGTCGTAATTTCTTACCTCGACCCTGTAGCAGCAGTATCACTTCTTAATATACGCAGATTTTATGCATTTCATTGTCGTTGTTGCTCTACGACCTACCCAAATTTACACCACACATTTCCTTTTTTAAAGAGTCGGCATTTCTAACTATGTACTCTATATCTTTCGAGATACACAACAAAAAAACCTCATAAAGTTCAATATGATTTTTAGGGTTTTTTTCTATCTATCATTCGCCTGGTGTGTGTGTTGTGCCCAAGGCAATGTTCTGTAAAGGATGAGGCTAAGTGGGTAAATTTACATTTACTCCTGGCATAGTTGGCATTTGTTTTTGTTCGGGATTAGAAGAAGTGGATGGAGGAGGATTTTTGTATTTGTGTGGTGCTGGTGTTCGGCAATAAAAGTCAATGAACTTATCTGCACTTGCACAAGAAAAAGAAAACAAAAACGGAATAAATATATATTATACAATGGGTCTCATGCATAAAAACGAGTAAAAGCGATGAGTTGAGTCATGTAAGCAATTGCTCGTAAGTTGAGTTAGATCGAACAGCAACAGCTTTTGCTCAATTTCGTATGCATAAAAATGAGATCAAACCAATTGCAATTACTTGAGCAAATCGAGATCAAACTTCTAATTGTCAAGTGAAAGTGAATTAGAAGTTGTAGTAAATACTAATAATAAAATAGAAACTGACGTTATATATACATTTTAAGTACAAACTATTAAAGAAAATAAATACTTGAAAAAAGTCAGTTACCAAACATTAAAAATAAGAAAAAATCAATAACTCCAATTGCAAATGGAAATCAATAATTTGCTTGCCATTTCATTTAAGGGGACCCCCCCCATTCTCGGTGTCAAAATTTTTGTTGATATAATTCGAATCTACACTGATTAAGGAATGTCTCTACAAAATTTCAAGTGAAAATCTCAAGAAGTCTTGAAGATATATCCGATTTATTGTATCAACATTAAGTGACGGCTAAAGGGCTTCTCAAACTTTAAACGCGTTTTACTCTAAACATTTTTTTGTGAATGGCGGGCACGATAACTCAAAAACCAATAATCCAATCGGTTTCAAATTTTGCAGCGTTTCTCTGAGAGTGTATAGCTCTCGTATGAACTAGGATAAAGCCAATCGGTGAAGATCTTCCTTATTTTTTAACATGGTTTTTGGTAAAAAAATCGGCGATTTTCCAAAAAAAATTTTTCAAAGGTCCACCATTTTGTTAATTTTAGAGCGAAGTCAATAATACTAGTTCATACGAGAGCCAGACATGTCCTCTTTCTAACACAGTTGGAATTTTCGGATTCCGATGTTCCAGTGAGGAGTTATCATGCCCGCCATCGAAAATGTGGACTTTTCTTTGCACCCAAAAAACAACAACAAAACAACAACAACAAATTTTAAATTATTAAATTATTTTTCTTCCTTTTTAAATCTTCAAATACATATGTGCCAAGTTACAAACCTTAACAAGCATTGGTATTCATTTACCAGCCCATTTAAAATCTTAAAAATAAAAAATCGAGAATGGGGGGGGGGGGGTGGGGGGGGTATTTCCCTTAAACATCTTTTATTTGCTTTGGGAGATATAAGTTTTGCAACATCCGCAATTGTTCGCGACACAGTTGATTGATGTACTCCAATATCTGTGGCTATACCATTTTGGAATCCAGGATCTGCACAGAATTTTATATAGTGTCGAATTTTATCAATGCTGCTGAGGGCACCACCAATCCTTTCTTCTGACTCCTCAGCTTGCAGCAAACGCTGCAAGCATCCAATTTATGTATTTATCATTTTATTATTAATTATATAAAAATAATAATAATTAAGATTACAAACCTGTATAATTTGTTATCCTCTCTTGCTAAATGTGTCTTACGCTGTTGATAACATTTTTATTTATTTGTGGTATAAAATATTCAGCCATGATTCCTTTTTAGTGTACGCGAGTCAACTAAGAGGCATGCTCAACAAAAGTTAAGCAAGAGCTCACAAAAGTAAGCAAAAGCTTGTTTTTATGCATATGAAAATGAGAACAATCTCAACCAACTTCAATTTCTAAGTTCAAACTGAGCAAGAAGAGATCAAACGTGAGCAGTGAGTAAAAGCAAATACATCAAATGTTATTATGCATATGACAAGCACCTTTTACTCAAAAAATCGAGTCCGAGCTCAAGCTCACGTTTTATGCATGAGACCCAATATGTTTTGTATATTACCGTGTTTGTTATGATATTGTATCATTAAAAAAAACCAAACACAGTAACTAGACAAACACGAAATAGTTTGTAGTTAGCGTTTACGAAAATAAACACGTCAAAAATTAGAAAAACAAAACAACATTTTAGAAACTTTGTTTTTGTAATAAAAATATATTTTGCTTGTAAATGTAAATATTTTTCAAAGCAAGGCTTTTTTTGGGGGTGTTGTTGTTAGAATATAATAAAAAACCGGTGAGCGGAGCAGTATAGTCGGACGGGGCCGACCATACGATACACTACACAACTACCACGGAACTCAAATTTTCTGCGGATGCTTATTCCGAGCCTGGGCAATATTTCATGATATTTGCACCCTCTTGCCCGATTAGAGGTAAATAGCACCTCTTCCTCACACTGACATATTTTCCGAATATTACGAGTATTCAGTACAGCTATTGTCCAGATTCCCTTCACCGTGGGTTGTGTTGTGATGTTCGGCTTTCATTTGTGGTCTATAGATCGACTCGAAAATAACACAAAAAATTATGTTTTCGGTCCACTTCATTCCAAAATTATTATCTGATCATCACCGAAAATTTATAGGCGTTGTCCTTGACCATACCCGGAACCTTATGGAACATTTCAAAGCGATCAGCGCTATAGTTCCGCTCTCTAGAGTGATAATGGGTTACTAAATAATATACGAATACGGAGATACCTGTATTCGTTTAGGTGTAACTACCACATGCGAGCACATACAACAATATATAATTGGTCTTAATTTAAAGGTTAACCACTCCTCTTGGATATAATATCAACTTATCGGGTCTATGTCCTTCAGGGGTAAATATATACGATATAGAATACAAATTTTGTAATTTTTCACACAAAAGTCAGGGTCCATTTGACCCGCTAAATATTGGCCGATCTTTATCAAAATAGGCATGCTTATTCTTTGGCCCGATCCCCTTCTCCATGCAAAATTTCACGATGTTCGGGCCATTATTGCGGCATCTGGAGCGACCAGAAAATCAGACAAAAAAAAAACTTTTCTCTTTCGAGATGAGCTACATGATCGGAGTTGTAATGAAAAGGAAAGCCAGAGAGATACTACATTCCCACCACTATGCAACACGTTTCGCCATTGGTTAAGCGGCTCATCAGGCATATTGGGCAATGTGGCTTACACATGTCTTTACTTGATAATTTGTATTTATGTCGACTATTGCTGCGAAATTGCATCTACGAATTAAATTCAACCGTGTCAAGGTTCGGACATTTGGCATCACACCATAACATTCCTTTTCACAGCAGATTTTTCTTGTAGTGACGGACTTTTTTCCATACAGACTACAATATTTTTTCTTCAATGGTATACAACTGCATATTGTGCAACCTTAGGAAGATAAGGAGGTGGCTTTGAACGATAAGGCGCCGGACATCACCAGATGCCATGGGGACCAGGGTTCAAATCCCAGCCGGGCTCAAGCTGAATTTTTGAGTTTTGTTTTAATGCCTTTTTAGGGCGTAGGATCATTCATGTAAATGTTTTTTTTTTATTAATTTCTCTTTCGAGATGAGCTACATGATCGGAGTTTTTGGTCTGGCCTCTGGAGTGACCAGAAAATTAGACAAAAATTAACTTTTTGGTCAATTTCATCCCCGAGTAACCGATCTTTACCAAAAACAATGGGGGGCTTCATTGGGCAGAACCCATCCTATATGCAAAATTTCGTGAAGATTGGTCCATAACTGCGGCCTGTATCGTGTTTACAAATTATAATGGACTGACGGACAGACGGACGGACGGACACACATGCCTAGATCGACACAGCTAGTCGAGATATGACGATCGCTATACTTAAAGGTGGGTCTAGGATCAATATTTCGCGGCGTTACAAACTCTTGGGGCTGTACAAAGCTATAATACCCTGACAACCTAGTTGTGTAGGGTATAATGAAATGTAATCAACATCTATGCAGACAATGGAAACCTACACAGTTGGACCTGTTTTACTAAAGCAATAGTTTATCAATATATATTTGCAAGCCCCTCATTAGCAGACGATCCTAGGATCTACTAAAATAACTAGGGCAATATGGTCCCATTAGTCAATATATTTATAAATATAGCTCAATTGGATCAAACATAAAATATTTCGCCAAGGTTCAATGACATAGTCGAACTTTCTCCATTCCCCATCATTACGGACTACAAAAACAAAAAAAATCCAATAATTCGAATCTCCATTACTATTCTAACAATAAAATCATAAATCAAAAATTACATAAAATGTATTTGTTTTGATATCGTCACTTCAGTCACGAATTATCAACCCCATAACTATCTTCAATAGGCAGCAGCAGCAGTGCACACACTTTGGTTGTTATCCATTTTAATGGTGCGTTGTAAAAGCAGCACATTTTCCCCACCACCCCTCATTCCATTCCCAATCTTCTAAATTTTGATTACAACAAAGGAAAAAGTATATACAATTTTTTTATAGTTTTTCTTTAAAGGTCAATAGCTGATAAGAATACAACCGGCGCACACACACACACACACATACACACTCAAATACGCCTAAATAAACCATATGACCCAACGACGACCCCCTAAGGGTGAAAACATCTATAAAATAGTGTTAAATGTTTGCCCAAGTTTATCTGTCCGAAAAAAAGAAGAACTCCTCTAATGCACTACAAGCCGTAAAATAATCGAAGGGGCTTCTTCTTCATTTTCATTCGGAGGGGAGCGCTATCAATGTCAATAATAATAAAAAAATGAAATATAGTTTTGATTTGTTTCTTATATTACACTGAGAGAAATATAAGTTAAGGAATGTATTATTCTTTAATTAAAAACCAGTGAACAGAGCAGTACATATAATCTATAGATTACAGACATTTTCGAATTCCCGGTTTGTATAATTCCCTATATCGATAGAACCATTTTTGTTGGAACTCATTTTATTTTATAACATTATTTCGATTATAATGAAATTCCTATAAAAATTAATTTGCATTCGATTTGCTTGAATTGTTTCAACATCCTAAATAAAATTTCACTTGCAATTATCGGCGGTATCTATGTGGATCTATTACCTAGAGATATTTCCATAAAAAAACCCATGAGAACAACAATAAATGAAACAAAAATCACTAAAAACAAATGATGGAACATTGATTGCTGTCATCGCCACACAAAATGTTTTTTTTTTTTTTTTGTAAATGGTTACAATTGTATGTGTGCAAGTGTGTGTGTGTCATAGACACGCGTCTCTGTGTTGGTGTAAAACGTGCTTCAATTGAACTGAATCTGGGGTGAAATACTTGACGTAATTTATAAATAACAGCAGCAACAACATCAATAATAGACATTAGATTTTTTTGAAACAATAACAAAGACGCCACACTTTTACTGCCGCACTTAGATGCCGATGCCGACGCTACCAAACAAAGAAATACGAAACCAGCCACCAGTCGTCACCCAGTCATTAAAAAAAAGAAAAACAAAATTCAATTGTTTTCTCCCTCATCAATGTAACAAGAAGAATTTTGTTGTGGGGGTAGATTAAGTGTTCAAAGGTAATTCACATAAGAATCAGAAGTAAAAAGTAGTCCACAAAGATGCATGGAAATGGAGAATTGTTAATTTGGAAAGCAGAAGAAATTTTTAAACATTCGGATGGGGGTTTTTTAAATAAAAAAACTTTTTTTCTCATGTAGAAGTAAGAACTTCGTCTTTAGTCGTAATATCTGTGATAAATTTTCTACATTTAGAATGTCTTTGGTAAGTCTACGGTGTAGTTTGCATTTCATAGGCCTTCACAAGTATGAAAGCGAATATTGTATAGACGAAATAATACCAGTGTTCTGTAGATTCAAAACAGTTCTAACATACGTGCCTTCTATGGATCGATGACAGGTCTTTAAACGCATAAAAGGCAGATATTATATGGATAGAAGGCGAGTCATCTATGGATCAAAGGCGAGTCATCTATGGATCAAAGGCGACACTTATATGAATAGAAGCAGGTCTTCTATGGATAGAAGACAAGTCTTCTATGGATAGAAGACAAGTCTTCTATGGATAGAAGACAAGTCTTCTATGGATAGAAGACAAGACTTCTATGGATAGAAGACAAGTCTTCTATGGATAGAAGACAAGTCTTCTATGGATAGAAGACAAGTCTTCTATGGATAGAAGACAAGTCTTCTATGGATAGAAGACAAGTCTTCTATGGATAGAAGACAAGTCTTCTATGGATAGAAGACAAGTCTTCTATGGATAGAAGACAAGTCTTCTATGGATAGAAGACAAGTCTTCTATGGATAGAAGATACGTTTTCTATGGATAGAAGACAGGTCTTCTATGGATAGAAGACAGGTCTTCTATGGATAGAAGACAGGTCTTCTATGGATAGAAGACAGGTTTTCTATGGATAGAAGACAGGTCTTCTATGGATAGAAGACAAGTCTTTTATGGATATAATACAAGTCTTCTATGGATATAATACAAGTCTTCTATCGATAGAGGACCAGACTGCTATGGATAGAGGACAAGACTTCTATGGATAGAAGAGAAGTCTTCTATGGATAGAAGAGAAGTCTTCTATGGATAGAAGACAAGGTCTTCTATGGATAGAAGACAGGTCTTCTATGGATAGAAGACAGGTCTTCTATGGATAGAAGACAAGTCTTATATGGATAGAAGACAAGTCTTCTATGGATATAATACAAGTCTTCTATCGATAGAGGACCAGACTGCTATGGATAGAGGACAAGACTTCTATGGATAGAAGACAAGTCTTCTATGGATAGAAGACAAGTCTTCTATGGATAGAAGACAATTCTTTTATGGATAGAAGACAAGTCTTCTATGGATAGAAGACAAGTCTTCTATGGATAGAAAACAAGTCTTCTATGGATAGAAGACAAGTCTTCTATGGATAGAAGACAAGTCTTCTATGGATAGAAGACAAGTCTTCTATGGATAGAAGACAAGTCTTCTATGGATAGAAGACAAGTCTTCTATGGATAGAAGACAAGTCTTCTATGGATAGAAGACAAGTCTTCTATGGATAGAAGACAAGTCTTCTATGGATAGAAGACAAGTCTTCTATGGATAGAAGACAAGTCTTCTATGGATAGAAGACAAGTCTTCTATGGATAGAAGACAAGTCTTCTATGGATAGAAGACAAGTCTTCTATGGATAGAAGACAAGTCTTCTATGGATAGAAGACAAGTCTTCTATGGATAGAAGACAAGTCTTCTATGGATAGAAGACAAGTCTTCTATGGATAGAAGACAAGTCTTCTATGGATAGAAGACAAGTCTTCTATGGATAGAAGACAAGTCTTCTATGGATAGAAGACAAGTCTTCTATGGATAGAAGACAAGTCTTCTATGGATAGAAGACAAGTCTTCTATGGATAGAAGACAAGTCTTCTATGGATAGAAGACAAGTCTTCTATGGATAGAAGACAAGTCTTCTATGGATAGAAGACCAGTCTTCTATGGATAGAAGACCTGTCTTCTATGGATAGAAGACCAGTCGTCTATGGATAGAAGACCAGTCATCTATGGATAGAAGACCAGTCTTCTATGGATAGAAGACCAGTCTTCTATGGATAGAAGACCACTCTTCTATGGATAGAAGACAAGTCTTCTATGGATAGAAGACAAGTCTTCTATGTATAGAAGACAGGTCTTCTATGGATAGAAGACAGGTCTTCTATGGATAGAAGACAGGTCTTCTATGGATAGAAGACAGGTCTTCTATGGATAGAAGATGACAAGTTTTTTATGGATAGAAGACGAGTCTTTCATGGGTAAAGAAATTACTAGCTGAAAAAAATCGAAGGCAGGTCTTTTATCCATAGAAGACATGTCTTCTATCCATAGAAGACCTGTCTTTGTTTTTTTTTCAGCTAGTTATTTCTCGGGTCGCAGGGTAATCCTTCGTTTCGGATATGAAAATAATCTTCGTGGTTCAATCTTCTGATATAGTCCCCAAATAAAGGGTTGCCGGATTTAGGTATTTCGAATGTCCTACTTATTGTGTAGGGTTGTTCATATTTCATTTTCAATTCCATCTATTGCAGTTCCTTGACATATTCATAAAAAGTCAATGCTTTTTCAGATTTTTTGTCATTTTTATTTACGATGGAACTTACGAGTGTGATTATCATTTCTTGAGGAAAATATTGCCATCATTGTTGCTTCTGAGGTTATCGGAAAAAGAGAAGAACATACCGAATTACATATTTTTCTCATTAAACAAAAGGATCTGGTCATAAAATAGAGAACAAAAGTACCAACAACACAATAGCATCGAACGAAGAAGAAACTACAAACAGAAAATATTTTTTTTTTCTATTTTTTGTATAAAAACTTCTCCGTAGTTTATTAACGATTTCGAAATTTATGAAAAAAAAAATAGTACAAACTTTTGCTACACTTCAATTTTTATGCGATGACAATTTCTGTGTGTCCATTTATAGATATTTACAAAATTTTGGTGTTTGAGTTTTTTTGTTTTTCTATCTCAGCAGTTTTTCTCAGTTTTTCTATATCAGCCATAACTTGCTGTGAAATATATTTTTCCACTTGAAAATTTCCTTTTCACTTTTTTTGGCGTTATCGTCATGAAGTTGTCCAAGTAATTTTTATATTTTTTCGCTACTCATTAAAGTTTTATGAGGGAACTTGGGCTCAGCATTATACATACGAGTACCCTTAAAAGGAGAAACACGTGAAAGCCTTGCAGAAATAAGTTGAGCAGAAAATCTTGAATATTTTCAAGCAAAAAAAAAATTATTTCAAGGGCAATATTATTTTGAAGTTGATGATGAACGAATTTAAATTATACATTTTATACGACATAATTTTTTATATTTTAAAAATCAAAAATTTTTAATTTAGTTTAAAGCTAATCGATGAGAATTTTTTTTTTTTTGAATATATTGAGGAATATTTTCCTCACATAATAGGAACACATTTTATTGGACCTACTAATGTGTTTGTAATACATTTCCCCTCACATGTTTTGTGATTTAGTCATTGAGATGTATTTCTCTGCCGAACGCTTCCTGGGTCTTCCTATTTTCGGAAGTTTTTTAATACTTTAAGCCTTATGGCTAATGAAGTTATATACACTTTGCTATGGCAAAATTGTGCCTCGTTGGTTTTATAGCCCATGTTTCTTTGGACCAAATCCGTTTAAGACAATTTTGAGTCGGTTTCCGTCTGTCTGGCTGTCTAGAGCGCATGATAACTCCCCAAGGGTGTAGCCCATTTAATTTAAACTTTCAACATTGTAGTATTTGTTCCAAACATGAATCAACTTTGATGATGGGGAATATCGGTCCCACAAAGTATCAACATTTTTTTAATCCAATATTAAGCGAAAGGAATTTTCGATTTGACCCAATCTCTACACATCGTCGTATTTTGAACAATTTTTAACAAGTTCGAAGATGGGACACATCGGTCCACACCTTCACGTAAATTTAACACAAAGTGGTCAAAATTTTGCTGAAAATTGCACAATTCATATGTGGTCCATAGATCGACCCGAAAATAACTCAAAAAATTACGTTTTCGGTCCACTTCATTCCAAAATTATTATCTGATCATCACCGAAAATTGTAGGTGTTGTCCTTGTCCATAACTGGAACCTTATGGAACATTTCAAAGCGATCAGAGCTATAGTTCCGCTCTCTAGAGTGATAATGGGTTACTAAATAATATACGAATACGGCGATACCTGTAAATATTTAGGTGTAACACCCACATCCGAGCACATACAACAACATAATTGGTATTCATTTAAAGGCCAACCACTCCTCTTGGATATAATAGCAACTTCTCGGGTCTATGTCCTTCAGGGGGTATATATTTAACCCCTGAAGGACAAAAGTAAAGGTCCATTTCGTCCCCTAAATATTGACCGATCTTTATCAAAACAGTCATGCTTATTCTTTGGCCCGATCCCCTTCTCCATGCAAAATTTCACGATGTTCGAGCCATTATTGCGGCCTCTGGAGCGACCAGAAAAACCGACAAAAATTTACTATTTGGTCCATTTTGTCCCCTAAATATTAACCGATCTTTCCCAAATACAATAGGGGTCTTCATTGGCCAGAACCCATCCTACATGCAAAATTTCGTGAAGATTGGTCCATAACTGTGGCCTGTATCGTGTTTACAAATTATAATGGACAGACGGACGGACGGACGGACGGACACACATGTCTAGATCGACTCAGCTAGTCGAGATATGACGATCGGTATACTTGAAGGTGAGTCTAGAACCAATATTTCGCGGCGTTACAAACTTTTGGGGCTGCACAAAGCTATAATACCCTGACAACATAGTTGTGTAGGATATAAATATTAATATTGGATGTAGCCCACCCCCCTAGTTGGGTGGCTACTCCGATACATTATTCGGTATTATGGGCACTATTTCGATCGAATCGACTTTCAGCGGGCCGCCTCCCCCAAATAAAATCCGGTATACACTATGGTATGTTTTTTATAAACCCCTTTATAAATATAATGCACGATTTTTTGGGATTTCCTCATAATTGCCGATATTCTTTGTTACATTTCCCTCAGTTTAATTCAAGTGAGGGCCATTTTCAGCTTCTTTGTTATCAAATGGAAAAAAGTTGTTGCCATTATTTTTGAAATTGGCCATTATCCTTGAATTTGCTTCATTAGCTTACCAGCAACAACTTCCGAATCTAGTATATCATACGAATAAAGAGAATAAAGAGAGACGGAGAGAGAGAGACGAGAGGCTGAATGATGCAGAGACTGGATGTTGAACTACTAAGGTCAACAGTTAAATAGAATAATTCTAACATCTATGGCTAAAGTTTGCCAACAAAAGTGATGAATAAGAAAAAAAGCCAACAACATTATCAACAGGACAAAAACCCCACAACAACAATAAGAACGGGGAAAAAATCGGAGGAGACATTTGTGAAAGGACGACCCCATTTCCACAAATAAAATGAAACATTAAAAAATACAACACTGTACTTAATGGCCACACTAGACAGAGGCAGGCAAGCAGGCTGTCAGGCAAATAGTCCTGTATGTCAGTGGCTGATTGCTGGCTGCTGGACTGGAGGGCTGATGGGACAACTAGACAACAGAACGCATTTCTTGATGGCAACAAAAATCCATTAAAATGTTGCAGTGGGCAAAGCAACAAGAACATAATTGTGTGAGAGTTGAGAACTGAAGTTATGTGGACAAGAACAAAAAAAAAAAAAAAAAAAACAAAAACAGTAAGGAAAGTAGTAAAGTCGGATGGGGCCGACTATATGATACCCTTCACCACTATGGGTATATTTAAAAGATGCATCCTAACAGAAGGGCCATTAACATGAAATTGACTGAACTAAAATATGTGAATTTTTTCCAGATGTGAATCGACTTAGATCAATCAATAAACATGCCGTTCATTACTACAATGGGACAAAATTATGTAAATCAATTTAAAGCAAATATCAATCGTGTACCCTTTGAATACTTGGAACACGAAGTCGGTTCGGAACATATATGGGCTATATCTGTACTTCCACACGCATCTACGTCATTCTATTCTGAAAAAAAAAGTGAAGAGTATGGTGCAACATTTACATGAAATCGGATGAAAATAAATATGAAAGCTATATCCAAATATAAACGGATTTCAACGATACTTGTCACAGTTTATGTTAGACTAATTTATGCACGTTTTGTTCCTAAGAGACATATTTTGGGTCCTACTTAAAATCGAACGAAACTTCACACACATCATTATAGACTTAATTCAGTACGATATGTCAATTTTCGTCCAAATCGAAAGAAATGTAGGGACTTTGGTACACCATTTACATTAAATCGGGCGAAAAAATATATATGAGAGCTATATCTAAATCTGAACCGATTTTCGTTCTAGGGTTTATTTAGTACTTTATGTCAAATTTCGCTCAAATCGAAGGATATATAGGTACGTTGGTACACCATTTACATAAAATCGGTCGAACTAATATATGGGACCTATACCTAAATCTGAACCGATTTTCAAGAAATTTTACACACATCATTCTGGACCTAATTCATTACGTAATGCAAAATTTCGTGCAAATCGAAATATATATAGGGGCTTTGGTACAACATTTACATTAAATCGGTCGAACTAATATATGGACCTATATCTAAATCTGAACCGGTTTTCAAGAAATTTTACACACATCATTCTAGACCTAATTCATTACGTTATGCTAAATTTCGTGGAAATCGAATGGTTTTCAGGGACTTTGGTACACCATTTACATTAAATCGGTCGAACATATATATATAGGACCCATATCTAAATCTGAACCGATTTTCAGGAAATTTTACACACATCATTCTAGACTGAATTCAGTGCACTATGCCAAATTTCGTGCAAATCGAAGGATATATAGGGACTTTGGTACACCATTTACATTAAATCGGTGGAAGTAATATATGGGACCTATATCTAAATCGGAACCGATTTTCATGAAATTTTACACACATCATTCTAGACCTCATTCATTACGTTATGCTAAATTTCGTGGAAATCGAAAAATATATAGGGACTTTGGTGAACCATTTACACTAAATCGGTCGAACATATATATGGGACCTATATCTAAATCTGAATCGATTTCCAAGAAATTTTACACACATCATTCTAGACCTAATTGATTACGCTATGCCAAATTTCGTGAAAATCGAATGGTGTTCAGGGACTTTGGTACACCATTTACCTAAAATCGGGCGAAACTATATATGGGAGCTATAACTAAATCTGAACCGATTTTCTCGAAACTTGGCACACATTATTCTGGACGTAATTCAGTACTCTGCGCCAAATTTCGTGCAAATCGAAAGATGTAAAGGGACTTTTGGTGCCCCATATACCTTAAATCGAACGAAAATATATATATATGGGAGCTATATCTAAATCTGAACCGATTTTTCTCAATATCAATAGGGTTCGTCCTTGGGCCAAATAAGTGAACTGAGCCAAATTTCATCAAAATCTGATCACAAATGCGACCTGTATTTTGTTAACAAAAATACATTGACGGACAGACGGACGGACGGACATGCATAAATAGGCTTAAAAAGTGATTCTATGTCTATTCTCAAAGGAACTTTTGCCTGTTACAAACATATGCACAAAAACATAATACCCTGTACCAAAGTTTGGTGAAGGGTATAATAAATAAATAAAAAATAACTATCCTCTCCGCAGATAGAGAACACTATGGGATAACAGTGTTACAGGCTGATGCTACTCGTCACCATTATCTTTCGTCTTTCCTCGGTCAGCCAGCCGATATTTTACAAATGTATACTAGGAGTAACAAATAAATAGCCTAGCTAAACATTAATGCCTGCCTGTGTCCAGCTGTAACACACATACGCACAAACGATGTGTTTTTTTCTTTTGTGTATGTGTATCCAACACAAATAAATGTTGATAAATTTTACCATTTGGCTATTGGAAAATCCTCGTTTGCACAAATAAATATGTAACGAACATGGAGCAAGAGAATGAGCAAGAGAGAGAGAGAAATTGAGTGTCTGTCTAGCAGTGATAGGAACCTAGAGACAAGAAAAACACAAAAGAAGAAAAAATATATAAAAATAGACCATTCAGGATGTGCTGTTGATATCGAGCGGGTTCGTTCGTTCGTTCGACGACTTTCACCATTCACATGTGTGAGTGTGAGTGCGTATCTGTCTAGCGTATAAATAATGTGTGGGATTTGTTGGGGGGATTTCATTTTTACTGAAACTACGAATTGAGCAATTTAAATAAATCAAGCTATCATTATTTCATTTCAATAGTCTTCTGTATTTATCGTTATCTCTTCAGCAAGGAAAAGGGTTCGGAAAAAGGCAATATAAACTTCAATAGATAAGATAAGATGCACAAATACGTATATATACTCACCACCTTGTCCACCTTAGACATGATGGACAATGAATTTAAATGGAAATTATATGAGCATTGCTTAAATACATATAAACTGGGGGTGGAATGAAATAGAATGCATGTCAAGAAGTGAATATTGGGCAAGTAAATGGGAGGTATATATAATGGAAAAGTTGTTTATTTTTAAATCTAAAACAAGGCTGGGTCAGGCTTAATCCCATTTTGATGTTTTCACAAAAACAACTATGTTGTTAAAAAAAAAATAACAAAACAAATTTTAATATATGGGAAATTACAAAATTCTTTTAAAATTCTATTAAAAAATTTTTGAAAATTTTTTTTGCGAGCACATTTATGATTTTTGGTACATAGGTTAAGAAAAATATGCTGATTCGAAATCTGTTCGCGTTCACAAATTCGGATGCTGCGCACAAAAGTTATAGCGGTTTTAAATCTTGTATTTCAAATATAAATTAAATGGATTCCTATCCGTTGTAATTCGCGAATTTCTTCACAAATGCTTAAACACCATTGTTTTCTTTGCATACTAGTCAAATCACACTGAAATACGGTTTAATAGTCGCGAAAAACAAATAGAAACATGAAGATATCGGAAAATAAAATAAATTAATTTTTGAATTAAAACAAATTTTTTTTTGAATTTTCGATTTTTTTAGTATGGTTAAGAGGATACGATTTTGCCTTAATCTTCTAAAATATACGACGCTTTCTTCTGCAAATTCTTTTAGATGATTGTTAAATATCGGCAGATTCATCTGATAAGCGTTTCGACGTCATTAATGGCTAAATATATTGCACTTACAATACATAAAAATGATCAATATTGAAAAGCTTGCAATTCGCGAATTAGTTGAAATCAGTTGATGCGCATGCGATTTTCGTATAAACCGAATCAATGTCTTTCAATAATTGTTAATTTTTCAATGTTTAATTTAGCGGTCAAAGTGTGCCACTCGATGCACTTTACTATGCAAAAACCCTAAAAATGGCTAAAAATCACGCAACGTGCATACGATTTTTATGCGCATCCGATTTTAGTAATCTCCTATGAAAATACGCAAAAGGACACCTATTTTAAAAGGATCGGTTAAGAACCGCGGATGTGCCTCCACAATCAATTTTGGATAAAATACGCATATTATTCGCGTATCGATGTATTTTTGACCTATTTCCACGCAGATTCGCGAATTTGACAATACAAGCATAAATGCATGTAAAATTAATTCGAAGAAAACCGCGATTATTTACGCGAATTTGTCAAAATAAGTTTTTGCAGTTTTTCCCACATTCAAGGTACCTATATCCGCCGTTTTAATGGGCGGAATTGAACATGGATGGGCTCATTAGATCCGGCACGTAAAAAAACTAAAATCACGCGGGGTTCCACGGAATTTGAATGGACTTTCTTAATTTTAGACTAAAAAAATATGTTTTTTATAAAAATTTACGCACTAAATTTTCGTCTTTGGAACCCAATTGCAAAGAAGCTACAGTGAGCACATTCATGAGATATACACTAAACGAAGCAGAATCACGAGTTCTACGATCCTATAATTAGTTTATTCTATTGTCTGGATGCGCATCCTAATTATAAGAAAAATTCAAAAAACACCGAAAATCCGGCTTCAAAATGTCAGCATCCATTTTGGGTGGATGCAGTGATTATATCGAAAAATCATACATTAGAACCATATTGTCCATGGGGTATTCTGCAACTTAGTCACTGATCACATGTGTGTGCGTTGTGTAGTTTAGCCACAAATCGGGAACGAACACAAAAAAACTCGTTGGCTTCAACACATTTTCACCCATTTTTTTACATTACCACCATCACAGCTTCCACGCAACTTATTATTTATTACCAATATTTCAAGATTTTGACAAGAACACTTCATTTTATAGAATTGAATTTAAATTATATGCAATATGTTCATATTTCGCGAGTTATAACCTTGCAAACCTCAACTTCAAGGAATTTAAAAGATTTTTGTAATTTCCCATATATAGACAGAAGATTTTAGACGCTCTCATAAAAAAAGACTAGAATAATTCTTCTATAGAAACATGATCTAGAGTTCTGTACGTTAAATAGCTTCTAGAACAGATGTGTTAAGGCTCAGGCCTTCTATGATGTTTTCGTGACAACCAACCACACATATTTTTTCTTCATTTAAATTTGCCGTCCACCTTGAAGACTTTCACACAAACAATGCAAATAATCTGAGTAATCTGCTCAAGAATTTTTAAAAACTCCCCAAGCGTGGATTTTAAAGATTATTTTTTTTTCAAGGACTATAAGATGCGTGGACATTTTTATATCCTACACAACTTTGTTGTCAGGGTATTATAGCTTTGTGCAGCCCCAAAAGTTTGTAACGCCGCGAAATATTGGTCCTAGACCCACCTTTAAGTATACCGATCGTCATATCTCAACTAGTGCGTTGATCTAGACATGTGTGTCCGTCCGTCTGTCCATTATAATTTGTAAACACGATACAGGCCACAGTTATGGACCAATCTTCACGAAATTTTGCATGTAGGATGGATTCTGGCCAATGAAGACCCCTATTGTTTTTGGGAAAGATCGGCTAATATTTAGGGGATGAAATGGACCAAATAGTACATTTTTGTCGGTTTTTCTGGTCGTTCCTGAGGCCACAATAATGGCCCGAACATCGTGAAATTTTGCATGGAGAAGGGGATCGGGCCAAAGAATAAGCATGCCTGTTTTCATAAAGATCGGTCAATATTTAGCGGGTCAAATGGACCCTGACTTTTGTGTGAAAAATGACAAAATTTGTATTCTATGGCTTGTATATTTACCCCTGGAGGACATAGACCCGAGAAGTTGATAGTATGTCCAAGAGGAGTGGTTGACCTTTAAATTGATATGAATTATATTGTCGTATGTATTCGGATGTGGGAGTTACACGTAAATATTTACAGGTGCTTACGTGTTCAGATATTATTTAGTAACCCATTACCACAGTGGAAGGCGCAAATATATCGCTGATCGCATTGAAATGTTCCATGAAGTACCAGTTATGGTCCTTGACCATATAATTTTCGGTGATGATCAGATAATAATTTTGAGATGAAGTGGGCCGAAAACTTATCTTTTTTGTGATTTTTTCGAGTCGATCTATAGGCCACAAATATAAACCGAACATCACAACACAACCCACTCTGAAGGGAATCTGGACAAGTAATTAGAAGGACTGTACTGATTATTAGTAATATTCGGAAAATATGTCAGTGTATGGAAGAGGTGCTTCTGACCTCTACTCGGGCAACAGAGTGCAACAACTAAAATCCACAGGAAGTTAAGGTTCGTGGTAGTTGTGTAGGGTATCGTATGGTCGGCACCGTCCGACTATACTGCTCCGCTCACTGGTTTAAAGAATATTTTGTTTTCAAGGATTTTTTAAAGAATGCTAACAGACTGATTGGAAGCTTACATTCAAAGAATATTATTTCAAGAATAAGAATATTTGTGTAAGGACCGTAATTTTCCTATGGATATTTTTTCAAGGTTCTTAAAGAATAACAGAAGTTCGCGTATTTTGAAGGATTTTTTTTTTAAACCTGAAGCGTGAATTTTTTAAAGATTATGTTTTCTGAAGACTATCTAACGAACGGATTTTCCAAAAATATTTTTGTAAGGACCCAGAGCCGTTAATTTTATTAAATATACTTTTTTAAGAATATAGTTTATAGGACCACACAGACCAACAGAGCAATAAGCGTGGATTCATAAAGAATATGTTTTCAAGGACCCCCCGATTTTTTTCAAGGACTAACAAACTTCGACGCGTACATTTATTTTGTTCCAGGAACCAGCAGACCTTTAATTACGACATTTTTTTTAAAGAATATTATTAATTTTCAAATAACCTTTTTTAATATTTTTCAAATTACTTTAAAGAATATTTTTCAAGGCTCATAAAAATTGAAAGAAAGCCCTTTTAGGTGAATTAGAAAAACATATCCCAGATAATAGGACCTCGTATGTGGATTTTTTTTATGTGTAATATTTTTTAATATTTATTCAAAGCTCAATGGACCTTGATTGAAATTTAATTTTAAGAACATTTTCAATTTTTAATATTTAGACTAAATTTTAATAACAATTTTATATTGTCTGTTTGCTTTCAGGTAAGTCTCAATAAAACTTTGTCCGTATTTTATGCCCATCAACGAAGTAAGTATGCCTAAATAAGATATTCTGCAAGACAATGGGTGATTTTCTGATCACTCAATATTTTTTTTAATACAAACGAAACATGAAGAGATTCTACTGAAGATTAAGAATAAGTTTCATAGATACTGAACGGGACAAGGAGTCTAAAAAACGACTGAAAAGGAGTCTCTAAAACGAATGAAAAGGAGTGGCTAAAAACGACTGAAAAGGAAACCGAAATGAGTCTCTATAGACGGCCGAAAAGGAGTCTCCAAAGTCGATTGAAAAGGAGACTCTAAAAACGACTGAAAGGGGGGACAGAAAGGACTGAAAAGGAGTATCTGAAGATGACAGAAAGGAGTCTTTATAAACGACTGGAGTCTGTAAAGTCACTCTAAATGTCTGAAAATGAATCACTGAAGACGACAGAAAGTATTCTTTACCCACGACTGAAAAATATTCTTTAAAGGCGATTGAAAAGGAGTCTATAAAACCGACTGAAGAGAACACTGAAAGGAGTCTCTATAGAATGAAAAGAGTTTATACAGGGTTGCCCATATTCGACGGACCCATGTTTTTTTTTTTTTTTTTTTAAATCAAAGAAAAAAATAAAAATTTGGCAATGTTAATCATTTAATTTGTTCCAATTAGATTTGTTTACATTAATTTTTGTAGATTTGTTTACATCAATGGCCGTCTCTGGCGTTGATGACGTATTGTGCCCTTTTAGCTGCATTTTCCATCGTTTTTGCCAACATTTCGGCCGGAGTAGCGGCTATTTCTTCACGAATGTTGTCCTTGAGCTCTTCTACGGTCCTTGGCTTGTTAACGTAAACCTTTGACTTCAAATATCCCCTCAAGAAGAAGTCAGGCGGCGTCAAATCGGGGCGGTGGCCAGTCCAAATCACGACATCAAACGGCCCGGAAACAAATTCTTCAGAAAATCGATTGTTATGCGACTTGTGTGCGGTGGAGCGCCGCCTTGTTGAAACCAGAACTGCCTCATACGCTTTCGACGAATAATTGACATCACAAAATTGGTCATCATGTCGCGATAACGCTCCTGGTTGATGGTAACAGCATGGCCATTTTCATTTTGGACTGACGCTTCAAACGCGGTATGTCATTAAGCGATGTGACATCTCTGTCAAAAGTTATGGCGTTGCCAGATGGGTCCGTCGAATATATAAAAACGAATGAAAAGGAAACTGAAAGCGGTCTCTATAGACGACTGAAAAACAGTATCTAAAGACGTCTGAAAACGAGTCTCAAAGGATGACTGAAAAAGAGTCTATGGGTGAATGAAAATGAGTCTCTATAGACGATTGGAAAGGAGTCTCGACAGACGACTAAGAAAGAGTGTCCCGAGATAAATGAAAGGAAACTGAATGAGGTTGTGTATAGCCGACTGGAAAAGAGTCCCTTCAGAAACTGATATCACCTGTTCATTGATTAACTTAAATTTCACTCACACAAACATATAATACATAAGTGTGTGTGTGCCATATTCCTTTATCCTCCTGCATGAGCAGTATGCTGTAAAACACACACAAAGCCAAATTGAACTTTTGAGTTCAATGTTCTGGGAAAAATTGCATTCATTACAGTTTATTCGAGTACATGGATATTGAACAACAACAACTAGTACAGAATAACTCAAGTATAGGAATTGAGAATGGCTTTCCTCCTCTAGAGAAGAGGGAGTATGCAGCCCTATTTTGCATCGTATCGCATCACAATCTATTGTTTGGTGGTTTTGTTTTATTTTCCCTTTGGCATCGGCTCAATTATTTCACAATTATCAATTAAGGCCACTTTTGTAAAAAAAACTGAAATAATCGGAAGAAAACAAAGATGAAGAGATGGCCAGCGCAGTATTCTACTCTATTATGAATGAATAACTGAGTTACTGACTGAGTGACTAAATTAATGACTGCATAAACTTGGTTCATTGTTAATAGAATTGGTCCAAGTTTCGTTTCATTTCTTCTTTTTTTCCCCAATACAATTTGTTGTTGTTGTTATTTGTGTGATTTGAAATTGTAGTAATTTGTATTTTACAATCTCTCTGGTATTTGATTTCAATTATTCTCGGACCTAAATGCCTTAGCATGAATTTTTACTGCCGCATGGCAAAGTTTTTGGATGTGGGAATTGAAGGAGGTGTGTGGGATTTGATGGTGGCACATGGGTATGGGGTTTCTACTTGTTTGTTAATCCAAGTTTTGTCTATTTTTCTTTTGCACAACCCTTGTCCATTCATTGTAACGTTTGTCCTTTCGTCAATTCAACCAACCATCCATCTATCTATTCTCTGCACTTTTTTTCGGATTGGTAATTGCTATTGATTTTCCATTATATGCTGTCCGGGTCCATTGTGTAGTGTTCATGGATCCTTTTCGCCCACTTTTGTGATTGTTCAACAGTTCGATTGATTTAAAATCAACATAAATAAGAATAAATCGAAAGTCAATTGTTGTAGTTGTACTCCTTTTTCTCTTTCAGTTTAGTTTACCAAGTCGTCCACTCTATACTCCTTCAGTGAAGTGCTGATGGTCATTTATTGTTCTATATAGGATTCCTGTGAGAACTATAAATTAGATTGTTTTTGTTGTTGTGCTGTTATTCTATTCTATTTGATTTGATTTTATTTGATTGTGTTGTTGGTCATCCCACGACTTTAAATCTGTTTTATTACTGCATTATTATGCAGTGCTGTATTAATTTTTTCTCAGCAGATAGAAGAACAAAACTCATAATGCAAACTATCTGGGGACACATTTGAAGGTCTTAATTACAATAAATTGGGATTGAGGCCTAAATTTTAATAATTAAGTCTTTATAGATGACTGAAAAGGAGACGCCATAGATAGGACTAAAATGAGCTACTCTACACGACTGAAAATAAGACGATTCAATTGAATTGTTTAGTTCATTGAAAATGTTCGAAACTTGAATTAACTAAACACCAGAGAAAATTTTACAATAATTTGGGCAGAGGTCTAATTTTATTGATAGCTATAATTGAGTCTAAAGCACCAAAAATGAGCCCTTCTAGGTGGAAGAAATGAAATCTCTATAGATGGATTGAAAAGGAATCTCTGACAAGAAGCCTCAAAGCATTTGCTAAAGGCGACTGAAAAGGGTCTTCATAGAAGACTGAAAAGGATTTCCAATGGAGGACTATACAGAAGTCTTCAGATACGACTTGAGTGTAGACTACTGAAAATGGGTATCTATATCTATACACGGTTGAAAAGCAATCCTTGAAGGCGGCTTTAAAGGAGTTTCAAAAAAATCTATCTATTGACCTGAAAAGGAGTATCTGTAGACGACAGAAAAGGAGGTCTCAAATGACGGCGAATTTATCTCCATAGATTACCTATATGAGTATAAAGAAGTCTTCAGATACGACTGGAGTGTAGACGATTGAAAATGGGTATCTATATCTATACACGGTTGAAAAGGAATCCTTGAAGGCGGCTATAAAGGAGTTTAAAAAAAATCTATCTAGATACCCGAAAAGGAGTATCTGTAGACGACTGAAAAGGAGGTCGAAAATGACGGCGAATTTATCTCTATAGATGACTTATACGAGTATAAAGTATCCTTTATAGACATCTGTAAAGTATTCCCTATGATCCTCAAAATATAAGCCTTCATAGACGATTCAAGAATCCCTTCATAGATGACGAAAAGGTAATTTCCATTAACACGGGGTTGCTATAGAGTTTCTGTAAGTGATTCACGTTGTTATTTTCCGATAAAGCTCAACTAGAGATTCTATCAGCTGTTTGCGCCACCAAAAGTCTAAAAGTATGCAACACACATATCATATCTAAAGACTATTGAGAAGGAATCTCTAAAAACGACTGAAAAGGAGACAGAAAGGAGTATCTATAGACGACCGAAGGGGGGTATAGACGACTGAAAAGGAGTCTCTAAAGTCTCTCTAAACTACTGAAAATGAGTCTGTGAAGACGACAGAAAGGATTCTCTATAAAAACGAATGAAAAGGAAACTGAAAGCGATCTCTATAGAGTTTCTGTAAGTTTCTGTTATTTGCCGATAAAGCTCAACTGGAGATTCAATCAGCTGTTTTCGTAACCAAAAGCCTAAAAGTATGCAACACACATATCATATAAACCAAAGACGACTTCAAAGGAATCTCTAATGACGATTGCAGTCACATTTTATGGACGGAAAATTAGTCTCCATAGACGACACAAAAAGGTGTTTCTCCATTCGAAAGAAAATTATGTATGATGTACGATAGAAAATTTATTTAGAATTTCGTCAAGCCAGAAATCAAATTAGCCGATTTGTTACTGCTGTATATTCTATATTGTCAATAACAGTATTTATGTCAACCCCTGCTGTCCAAATATTGTTGCTATTCCTAGCCTTAAGGCACACCCAGCCTCAAATCGAGTTTCCATCCCCCATTTTCAACATATTTTTTGTTCTCCACCATTTCGAAATAGTGTCTGTTTTCTTCCTCTCGTAGAAATGTCCATATATAACTGATAATGAGTCTAAAAATACTGTCTGTAGAAACATGAATATTAGTCTCTACGCTCAATATATATATATATAGGCTTTGCCTAATTGAAATGGTCTTAAGAGAGTTCCTTAGACAACTGAAAATTTGTCTTTTTAGGGTACTGAATTGCACCACTGAAAATATTTCTATATAGAAGATCAAAGACTCCTTATAAATGAATGAGACAAAATCAGTCGCAATTACTCGTAAAATGTCCATACATTGTTAATTTCCTCTAAAGCTCAACTTGAGACACAATCAGCTGTTTTCGTAGGCAGAAGCCTGAAAGTATGCAATATACATTGTCTATAACTTAAAGGCAATATAGGATTTTTTTCAATTAAGAATGTTTCAATATTTCCTGATTCAAAAATCTAAATTTTATGTTTTTGATATTAAATTTATTTGGAATTTATACCTCAACATCACCTAGCTCCCAAAAATATCCTTGGTATATTGTATTAAATTTTATTCTCTTGTTTTCGGTGTGGTTTTATACAAGTCATCATTTCTGGGGTTTTTCTTTCTTGGCAACACTATGCCAATTGTGATTTTATGGCCCATTTATATATGGAACAATAACTACAAATTCCCATACGATTAAAATACTACAATTTGGACATTTGTAGAATTGCTGCTGTAATTCTTGAAATGAAATTGCATAGAATTATCAGACAACAGAAACAGACTATCCTGCAACATGACTCAAACAATGGAATAAAAGGATGCTGAGTGATGATGTGATGGTGTGTGCTGGTGTTTGCCACTTCAGAAAATTGCCCTAAACAAAATCACAAAGGAGTGCTGAGTATGTGACAGAAAATGACTGCAATACTTGTGACACTTAAAGTTGTTCTCCTATTCCAACATAACAAAGGAGTATTGAACCTAGTTTTTGTAATTCTAGGACAACTGAGGACGATTTTCTAAAAGAACAAGAAAAAGCACACATTTGCTTGTTTCTGTCAAGTTACAAATTTGCTTGCTGCCTAATTGCATTACAAACAATATGATGTCCTGTAAGGAAAATCAACAAACATCAGCATCAACTTGTAAAGTATATTTTCCATAAAATTTCTTAGCTCCTTGACCTCTTAAATTACAAATCTTTGTTGAAGTTTTTCTTTTGTGTTGTTTTTCTTCTTTGTCCTTTTTGTAAGTGGAAAAATCATACATTGAATGAATTAAAATGCTGCTTGTTAGAATTGCTCCTGCTCTTAGAAACCATAGAGGTTAGCAACTGTAAAACATTGACTCTGGAAATGGTCAATGACCATGTTTGACTTTTTTAGACAAAGGAAATTATTTATATTGTCAAAATTAAAAAAAGCTAATGCTATGCCCCATAATATGATGACTGAAAAGGAATTTATGTACACTACCAAAGCGGATTCAGTCTTGAATACAATCGATAGAGTGTCTTTATAGGCCACTGAGATGTAAAAAAAAGAAAATTGCTAACTAGTCTCTAATGACGACCGAAAATATGTTATATGAGGATTAACTAGCAGTCGTCCAGTAAACGAGTCATTATAGATAACTGGAAAGGAATCTCTGTTGATGTATGGACTGAAAATAATATTTATGCCCTATAGACAACTAACAATCAGTTTCTACGAATCGTAAAATATCCCTAAGGCGTTATTATCGGCTAAAACTCAAGCTGAGGTCCAATCAGCTGTTTCATAGCAATAAGCCTAAAAGTATGTATAGAGTAATGATAGATGTTTAGAAAAAAGTATCATTATACGTTATAAGCATTTTAATAATTGACAAGAAATGGGTCCTGATAGATGACTCAAAAGTGTTTCCAAATGGAATATTTATAGGCGACTAAAAATAAGTCTCAACAGAAGAGAAGTTGGTACCTACAGGACATGAAAAGTCTGTAAGGTAACGACATGAAGGAAGTCTTGATAGATGACTGGAAATAAGCGTAAGTGGAGGCTTTATAGTCCTCTAGATCAACAGACGACTGAGATGAAGTCTCTATAAACAATACAAATTAGTCTTTAAGACGACTGAGAATGTGTATACACAAGATCTTTATAGATGAGGTAAACGTGTATTTATACATGAATAAAAGATGACTGAAGATCTTTAAATACGACCGAAAAGAGTCTCTATAGACAACGGAGATGAAGTCACTTTAGACATTGTAAAGGAGTACCTACAGAGGACTGAAAATAATATAGACAACAACTATAGACA
Source organism: Musca vetustissima (assembly GCF_032173495.1). Classification (NCBI taxonomy): domain Eukaryota; kingdom Metazoa; phylum Arthropoda; class Insecta; order Diptera; family Muscidae; genus Musca; species Musca vetustissima. The sequence continues at coordinate 24,152 of NW_026873037.1, read as the reverse complement.
AATAGCAATCAGTTTCTACGGATCGCAAAATATCCCTGAGGCGTTATGAATTGAATATGACCTTAGGCCAATCAGTTTCTACTAATCGTAAAATATCCCTAACGCCTTATTATCGGCTAAAACTCAAGCTGAGGTCCAATCAGCTGTTTTCATAGCAATAAGCCTAAAAGTATGCAGCACACATTGTAAAGGAGTACCTACAGAGGACTGAAAATAACATAGACAACAACTATAGACAAATAACAATCAGTTTCTACGGATCGCAAAATATCCCTGAGGCGTTATTATCGGCTAAAACTCAAGCTGAGGTCCAATCAGCTGTTTTCATAGCAATAAGCCTAAAAGTATGCAGCACACATTGAATATGACCTTAGGCCAATTAGTTTCTACGGATCGTAAACTATCCCTAACGCCTTATTATCGGCTAAAACTCAAGCTGAGGTCCAATCAGCTGTTTTCATAGCAATAAGCCTAAAAGTATGCAGCACACATTGCACATGACCTTAGGCCTCAACAGAGTATAATCAATTGAAAATGTATCTCTAAAGACGACTAAAAAATTATCTCTAGACGACTTATCTATATAGATAACTAAATGAGCCTATATACATGACTAAAGTCTCAACTGAAGGGGATAAATAAAAAAAGAAATGCATTTACATATTTCTTTGGACTTCCGAGGTACACATAACCGGCATATTCGATTAGTTTTTTACCAAGTAAATGAATCTCTAGAGAGACTGAAAATGGGTTCCTTTAAAAGACTGAAAACAAGTAACCAGTAACTATTTGTTAGAAAAAAATGTGTCTATAGAATGCTGAAAAATTGTCCCTATAGGCGATCGAAAAATAAAATAAGGCTGAAAAGTCCCTATAGACAACTGAAAATGAGTTTCTATAGACTGAAAATTAGTATCGTTAGATAACTGAAAAAAAATACCCAATAGAGGCCCTATAGTCAACTGACAATGAATTACTACGAGTGGTAAAATGTCCCTACGATGTTATTATTGCCTAAAACTCATGTGGAGATCCTATCAGCTGTTTTCCCAGACAGTAGCCTGAAAGTATGCACCACACATTTCATATAAACTTGATAACTGCGAAATATACATATCTATTGAGTCTCTCTAGTGAGGTCTACTGAACGGGATTAGAAGACTGAAAGAAGACAAAATCCAAAATTCAAATAAATCGATTTGGTCCTTTAGTTTTTGCTGCATATTTTTTTGCATTGGCAATAATGGTTTTTATGTCAACTTCTGCAGTCGAAAGGCGCAAGCCACCCCCTTTTCACAACATATGTTTCGTTTACCCCCCCATTTCGAAAATATGCCTGTTGTGTCATCCTGTTGTGTTCCTTGGGGTTTGAAATACTTGTGAATGGAATTGTGACAAAGAGAAGGGTGGACAATGACGACATATGATGTGGCAAGGTGGTTCGAACATTCAACCTAACTACCAACAAAATTCCCATAGAAACTGTCAAACATACATAGAAACAAAGAGAACAAGAAAGAGAGAGAGAGAGAGAGCGAATTTATGCTACAAAGAAATTTCGACTTTAGGATTGTTTGTGAGAATGCCATTGGATGGTATAGATGGGTATTTTTTTTTTACTTTCCTCAAGTTACCGCTATGACAATTCTTAAAAAAACTTTGTGAAGGCATATCCCCTTCCCCTCTCCATAAAGTATGGGCTTAAGTATTCTCTTTTTGTTATAGACTTTTCTTATTTTCTAAGCCATTTTCTTTCTTGTTGTTGTGGTTTGAGTTGGTCTGATGAATTTATGGTCCTGGTTAGATAATGGGATTTTCGTTTTGTTATCCCAAACAATAATGGAGTTTTCTTTAATTGTTAACGTAATTTACGAGGATGGTATGACTTTTTTGTTTTTAGATAAATTATATTTAAATTTAAAGTCTTTTGGTCTAGATTCTAGATCTTTTGGTCTTTGAAAAACATTTTTTTTAATTTATACGTTATTTTTTCTTTCGGTCCAGGAAATACGCTTAAGATTCTACATCTTTTGGTGCTTTCAACAATAATTTTAATAAAGGAAACATTCTATGTATTTTAGTCCTTGAAAAAAAAAATACTTTTTTCGCCTCTTAATGATATGATTTGTCTAAAACGATGCTGTAAAGGAGTATAGAGGACTGAAAGGAATATATATGCCCCATAGACAGCTGTCAATGAGTTGCTACGGCTTGCAAAAATTTTCCTAAGATGTTATTATCGGCAAAAACTCAAGCTGAGATTTAATCAGCTGTTTTCGTACAAAGGAGCCTAAAAGTATACAGCACATATGCATATAACCTCAAAAAAAATCTCTATAGACGAATGAAAAGGTATCTCAAATGACAATGGAAACCCGTGTTTTGGTCCGTTGAAAAAAATTTATATATTTTTAGTCCTTGAAAAATTATTAAAAAAAAAAAAAAAATATACGCTTCTGAGTCGTTTGTTTCTTTAAATAGTTCCTTAAAAAAATATACGCTTCTGAGTCGTTTTGTCCTTTAAATAATACCTTTAAAAAGTCTACGCTTCTAGATCTTTGAATAATAATTTAAAACCAGCGAGTGGAGCAGTATAGTCGAATGGGGCCGACCATATGATACCATTCACAACTTCCACGAAAATCTAATATTGCGTTATTTGCACCGTCTTGACACTAAAGGTCAACAAATATTACTAATATTCAGTAGACGAGGGCTGTACTTGTCCAGATTCTCTTTACCGTAGGTTATGTTGTGATGTTGAGCTTTCAGTTGTGGCCTATAGATCGACTCAAAAAAAAAAAAAAAAATATTATTTGATCATCACCGAAAATTATAGGCGTTGTCCTTGACCATAATTGGAATCTCAAACTTCAAAGCGATCAGCGCTATATTTCCGCACTCTAGTGTGGTAATGGGTTACTAAATAATATCTGAGTATGTAAGCACCTGTAAATATTTAAGTGTAACTCCCACATCTGAGGACATACGACCATATAATTGATATCAATTTAAAGGTTAACCATTCCTCTTGAACATACTGTCAACTTCTCGGGTCTAGGTCCTTCAGGGGCAAATATATACGCCATAGAATACAAATTTTGCCATTTTTCACACAAAGGTCAGGGTCCATTTGACCCGCTATATATTGACCGATCTTTATCAAAACATGCATGCTTATTCTTTGGCCCGATCCCCTTTTCCATACAAAAATTCGCGGTGTTTAGGACATAATTGCGGTCTCTGGAGCGACCAGACAAACCGACAAAAAAAGTTTTTGGTCCATTTCATCCCCTAAATATTAACCGATCTTTTCCAAAAACAATAGGGTTCTTCATTGACCAGAACCTATCCTACATGTAAAATTTCGTGAAGATTGGTCCATAACTGTGGCCTGTATCGTGTTTACAAATTTTAATGAACAGACGGACGGACGGACACACATGTCTAGATCGACTCAGCTAGTCGAGATATGACGATCGGTATACTTAAAGGAGTGGGTCTATGACCAATATTTCGCGGCGTTACAAACTTTTGGGACTGCACAAAGCTATAATACCCTGACAACATAGTTGTGTAGGGTATAAAAAGAGAACTTCCAGATATTTGCGTCATTGAAAAAAAAAACCAATAAAAATCTACGCTTGTAAGTCTTTTGGTATTTTAATGGTATGATTTCTCTTAAGAGGACTCCAATGTAAACAACTGACAACGAGTTGCTACGGTTGATAAAATTCCCTTAAGGCCTTATTATCGGCTAAAACTCTAGTTGAGGTCCAATCAGCTGTTTTCGTAGAAATGTGCCTAAAAGTATGCAACACATATACATATATGTCACAAAAGAGTCTCTATATACGAATGAAAGGGTGTCTCGGATGAATTTCTAAAGACAAAATAATCTTTTGTCAAAAAAATATTTAAAGTTCTTGAAATAATGTTTTTTTTTTAATATACGCATCTGGGTCATTTGGCCCTGGAAAAATTTAATCTTTTACAAATTAGGGCTTTAGATTATATTGTTCCTTTGAAAAGGAACCTTTAAAATAGTTCCCTTCCAAGTCGGTTAGTCGTTAAAATCGGGAAAAATCAAGCACCCGGGACTGTTTATCTTTGAATTAAATTCGTTTGGTTTATGTCAAATATATATTTAAACCAGTAAGGAAAGTAGCAAAGTCGGACTGGGCCGACTATATGATACCCTTCACCACTTTGGGTATATTGTACATATATGTCTATGTTCCCACTTTCTCCAACCTATCCTAACTTTAATTTCATTCGAGCAGATTTAGAGCCTTCTGCGTAACATGGGGAAAATTTATGGAAAACGATTAATAGCAAAATTGATACACGCTATTCGGTACGCCGCGTTGTTAAAATATAATCTATATGTGGGAGCTATATCTAAATCTGAACCGATTTTTACGAAACTTGGCACACGTAATTCTGGGCTTAATTCAGTAGCCTGTGCAAAATTGCATGCAAATCGAACGGTGTATACGGACTTTGGTGCACCATTTACATAAAATTGGACGAAACTATATACGTGAGCTGTATCTAAATCTGAACCGATTTTCACGAAACTTAGCACACATCATTCTAGACCTAATTCATTATGATGTACCAAATTTCGTGCAAAGCGAAAGATATTAAGGGTCTTTGGTACACCATCTACGTTAAATCGGACGAAAATATATATGGGAGCTATATCTAAATCTGAACCGACTTTCACGAAACTTAGCACACATCATTCTATACCTAATTCATTACGCTGAGCCAAATTTCGTGCAAATCCAATGATATTAAGGGACTTTGGTACACCATTTACCTTAAATCGGATGAAAATATATATGAGAGCTATATCTAAATCTGAACCGATTTTTACGAAACTTGACACACATCATTCTATACCTAATTCATTACTCTGTGCCAAATTTCGTGCAAACCGAATGATATTAAGGGACTTTGGTACACCATTTACCTTAAATCGGACGAAAATATATATGGGAGCTATATCTAAATCTGAACCGATTTTCACGAAACTTGGCACACATCATTCTATACCTAATTCACTACTCTGTGCCAAATTTCGTGCAAATCGAATGATATTAAGGGACTTTGGTACACCATTTACCTTAAATCGGACGAAAATATATATGGGAGCTATATCTAAATTTGAACAGACTTTTTCCCAATTTCAATAGGGTTTATCCTTGGGCCAAATAAGTGACTTGTGCCAAATTTCATCCAATTCGGATAATAAATGCGACCTGCACTTTGTTTACAATTTAACATGGACAAACGGACGGATGGACGGACATGCATAAATCGACTCAGAAAGTGATTCTATGCATATTCTCAAAAGTAACCATGGGTCTATCTCGATTATATTTGCCTGTTACAAACATATGCACAAAGACATAGTATCCTGTACCACCGTGTGGTGAAGGGTATAAAAAAATTCATGTTTGTAGGTCGGTTTGTTCTGATAAAATATTCCTAACAAAATCATGCATTTAGGTTTGCTTGTCCGCTACAATAGTTTTTTTTTAATCTTTTAAGATTATTTGGACCTTGAAAAATATTCGTCAATAAAATCTAAACTCCAAACTAAAGATTCTACAAATAGTTGAAACATATTCTTTATAAATTCCACACTTAAGGGTCTCTTTAAACCTTCTCCATTTAACTGTCAGTAGGTCCATAAAAACACATTAAAAATCCACGCTTGAGCCTCTGTCGGTCCTTAAAAAATATTCTCGATCTACTGGTTCTTGAAAAAATCGTCTTAAAAATCCACACATAAGACCCAGACCTTTCTTTGCGTACGATTTACATCCATTTTCTTTGTGTGCAGCTGTGTGTTTTACTTCTCTACAATTTGCTATTCATACGTATACTTTTGATTTGAAAGGATTTTCATCTTGTTCATTCATCATTATATAAAAGGAAGTATACGCACTAACACACACACACACTAGCACACTCTTACAGAAGAGTATCATAAAAACGAAAGATGAGATTATACACCATTTCATTTTCAAGTATTTTTTTTACCATCAAGCCACGACATTCACATTCCCAAGAACAACAACAGCAACATATTCCTGTCAACCTGCTGTTGCTGGTGTCCTTCATCTCTGATGGTATGCTTGATACTACTGGGTCCCCTGTTGTTTTGTTGATGTTCCTTCTTTCCTTTTTTTGTTCATTATTGCTGTGTAATTGTCCTTGGCTGGTGGTATATCCTTTGCGTGCAAATTTTACTGCATTTTATGTTAAAGTACGCATATGTGTTGCGTGTATATGTGTGTGTTGTATCCTTTGTGTGGTGTATGCATTCGCAAACGGACGGGATAGTGGGGTACAAATTTCATCCACTTGAATCATATCCTGTGAAGCATCAAGTCTGAAGGATCTGTTGCAGACAGACAGAATCATTTCATTCATTCTTTCGTGGGTTTACTCGTTCGTTCTTTCGTTCATATTTAAGACATATAATAATATGAATTTTTAAGTCTTCACATTTTGTCCTGTGCTGCTGCTGCTGTTGGCGGCATTTATGAATGAAAAATGTCATCATGCTCCTGAAATGTGGTAAAGATGGAGATTTTAGTCGCCATGTAAAAAAAAGTAATGTTAGTTGGAAAAAAAACGTCGAGGTCTTTAGAGTGACATTGATATGCAACTTGTTATCTTTTGTTCTACACACAATTGGATGCGGTATATAGATGATGAGGTGGTAGTCGGGAATTTGGAATTATTTAGGAACCGTACTAAGGGTCAAATGACTTGCATTTTTCAATAACATATTTTTTCAAGAGTCATTCTAAATGAATGTTTTTTTGGCATATTTTTAATGAATACGAGACATAGAACGGATTTTTATGAATATTTTGCAAGGGTCAAAAGAAGAATAAGTGCGTATTAAAAATAAGTGCGTATTAAAAATAGTATATATTTTCTAAGGATCATCGGGCCTATATTTGAAATTTTTAAAATAATTTTTGTTGAAGATCAACAGCCATAAAATGCCATGGTTCTACATACTTTTTTAAATAATACATTATTTTTAAATATTTGGTTTTATTTACAAGTACACCATTAAACATTGTTTTTTTAAGACCAACAGATTTTATGCGCAGAATTCTTAAAAAAGGGAGATTTTTGACCGTGAATATTTTGAAAAAAAAAAATAGAGGAAAATTATGTTTTAAAATGTGGGATTTTTAAAGATATTTTTACAATAACCCACAGACCTTAAATCGTGGATTTTTTGAAGCTTGAATTTTCTTAAACATATTTTTTTTATCCTTGACCATTAGAGCCTTAAATAGGTTTTAATCCCTTTTTAATATTTTTCAAGGATTAAGAGACATGGAATTTTTATACCCTTCAGCACACTGTGGTACAGGGTATTATGTCTTTGTGCATATGTTTGTAACTGGCAAAAATAATCGAGATAGAACTATGGTTCCTTTTGAGAATATGCGGCATAGAATCACTTTCTGAGTCGATTTATGCATGTCCGTAAGTACGTCTGTCCGCCTAGCCATGTTAAATTGTAAACAAAGTACAGGTCGCATTTATGATCCGATTTGGATGAAATTTGGCACAGCTCATTTGTTTGGCCCAAGGACGAACCCTATTGAAATTGGGAAAAATCGGTTCAGATTTAGATATAGCTCCCATATATAGTTTCGTCCGATTTAAGGTAAATGGTGTATCAAAGTCCCAATAAATCTTTAGATTTGTACGAAATTTGGCATAACGTACTGAATTGAGCCTAGAATGATGTCTGCCAAGTTTCGTGGAAGTCGGCCCAGATTTAGATATAGCTCCCATATATAGAGTTTCGTCCGATTTAAGATAATTGGTGTACCAAAGTCCCTATATATCTTTCGATTTGCACGAAATTTGGCATAGCGTACTGAATTAAGTCTAGAATGATGTCTGCTAAGTTTCGTGAAAATCGGTTCAGATTTAGATATAGCTCCCATATATAGTTTCGCCCGATTTTAAGTAAATAGTCCACTAAAGCCCCTATATATCTTTCGATTTGCATGAAATTTGGCATAGAATACTGAATTAAGTTTAGAATGATGTGTGCAAAGTTTCTTGAAAATCGGTTCAGATTTAGAAATAGCTCCCATATATATTTTCATCCGATTTTAATTTTTCAAGATTTTTAATGGGCTGGTATATCAATACCAATGCTTGTTAAGGTTTATAACTTTGCACATATATAATTGAAGATTTAAAAGAGAAAAAAAATAATTTACAAAAAAATTTTGTTGTTGTTTTGTTGTTGTTTTTTGTACTCACTGGAACATCGGAATCCGAAAATTCCAACTGGCTCTCGTATGAACTAGGATTATTGACTTCGTTCTAAAATTAACAAAATGGCGGACCTCTGAAAAAATATTTTTGAAACTTCGGATGATGCGCAATTGCAGCCATCTTTCTGAAACAAATTTGAAAGTAGCTACATGCTACTAACATATGTACATACATACAAACATAAATTCTTTAAGTAGTATGCTTATTTTTGATGATATTACACCGCATCCACGCGAATTTTTAGGAGTTTATCTAATCTATGTTATTTCCATCGCTTGACGTACTCTTGGTAAAACTTGCTCAGTGGTTCTTAAGTCCACAAACAATATGCTTTCGATTTTCTATATACATGTGTATAGATATAAATGCAATGCAAAAATGCACTCCTCATTTTCCTGTTAAATGGATTATGCATACTTACGCCCACGTTACACAGACATATTTTGAAGCCGGTATCTGTAACCTTTCTTAAGATATACACAATTTACATGTTCATAATTTCTGAGGCATGAGTACGTTCGATGCTATAACGCATACACGCCGAATCTTAGAGGTTTATATAACATATGTTATTCCCAGGACATGTCATGACATTCTGTGAAAGTCTCAGTAAAATCTGTCCAGCGATTTTTGAGTATACAAACTAAATGTTTTCTGTTTTCAATATGCAGATTTTGAAAATGCAGCAGAAATTGTATTTTCCGTTGATCATACCAAGCTCGTTTTGTATGGATGGTGTGTATTTACACCTACGTTATTCACACAAATTTTGAAGACATGTTCCGAAATTTTGAGGTTTTTTTACTATTGATGCTATAACTCTGCATCCACGCGGAATTTTAGAAGTTTAGCTAGCCTATGTTACTTTCAGGGCATGTCATGACATACAGTGTAAATAACATTAACATCTGTTCAGCGGTTTTTGCGTCTATCGGGAACATACACACAAACAAACAAACAAATTTTTTTCTATTTTATATATATATATATACATATCTTCGTCCGATTTAAAGTAAATTGTGTACCAAAGTCACTATATACCGTTTTGAATTAAGTCTACAATGATATGTGCAAAGTTTGGTGAAAATCGGTTCAGATTTATATATATATATATATATACATATTCATCCGATTTTAGGTAAGTGGTGCACCAAAGTCTCTGAAAATCATTCGATTTGCACGAAATTTGTCATAGCATAAGTCTAGAATGACGTGTGCTGAGTTTCGTGAAAATGGGTTCTGATTTAGATGTAGCTCCCATGTATATTTTCGTTCGATTTTATGTAATTGGTAGACCAAAGTCCCTATTTAATGTTGCTAAGCTTCGTGAAAAGATCCATAGCTAGGCCGATTGACACAACGTACTGAAGTAATATAAATTAGTCTCTGGCAAGTTTCCCTGAAATCGGTTCCGATATAGACGTCTGTTAGGATACATATGTAGAATATTCCCAAAGTGGTGAAGGGAATCTATAGTCGGCCCAGTCCGACTTTACTACTTTCCTTACTGGTTGAAAATAGTTTGTTGTCGAGGGTGAAAGATGAACCTATTTTTTGATTTTTAAAATAATGACATTTTTATCGGCCAACTGGGCTCTGGCTTTTTTTAAATATTATTTTCAGGAACCAACACATATTTATTCCTGGACATTTTAAAAATATTTTCCAAGACAATTGTTCTTTAGACGATGTTTTTAACCATTTTACACATTTCAAGGATCAAAGGACTTGGATTTCTTTCAAAATAGTTTGTTGTTGAGGACCAACATATTTACTTTTTTAAATTTTTAAATAATGATTTGTAACGATCAATAGTTCATTATCCATTTATTTTTTTAAATAAAAAACTTTTTCAGGAATAATAGATCTTTAGACATTGTTTTTGAAGTACGAACCGTCCTATAAGCTTAAAACACTCAAAAATTATTTTAGGACCAAATGTAATAAATCTTCGTGCTGTTGACAATGTCATTGAGTTCCTACCATATGTGTTTATTCTTTATATTTCGTTTTAATTATTATTTCTTCCTCTTCATAACGATTCATCTTCGTCTTTATTCTGTGCAAAGTAAGCCCCTTTATATTCCGTATATCTGTTTATAAATCTGTGTGTATGTCCCACTGCCTGCCTGCATTCATTCCTTCTTCTTTAATTCAATAAAAAACGCATTGCGAGATATCATCCAACGTCATTAGCTGGTGAGGGTCAGGGGACGGTACCAAGTCAAAGCCATCAAATATGCACAGCAGCATTATCTATGAATGGAGGTCATTGAGGTCTTTATTAATTATGTCATTATTAATGTTGTTGTTGTTGTTGCTGCTGCTGTTGTTAGGGTGCCCGTCTGTGTCATGGTTTTAATGCGCCTTTGGTGGTAATGGCGCTGCTGGTGAGGGTTTATGGTACATACTGGACTGACTGCTGTCTGCCGACATCAGTGGTTGTCTGATGGCACTTGCTTTGATATTCGAAAAAAAAAAACATAACTTTGTCTCAAATTGCGACCCACTTAACGAGAAGTGGAAAAAATTTTCTAGTTGACATTCTTTGTGCGTATGCGAAGTGTAGGGCAATAATTTCAAATTAAACTTCAACTAAATATTGATTTATGTGGGAAGTAATAGAAAATAATCTTTTAAAGAATACCAAATATATTCCGTCATATAAACATTTCAAATATTTTTAGAAAATCCAAATATACGTTACGTATGTCCAAAGCGATAGAATACCAGAAGCTAATCTTATATAGGGGTTTTTCACAGACGAAGTAGAAAAGATGAGTATGGAACTATCATTATTTTGAACGATCAAACGACCAGAAGGTATTCTCATAGAAGACAATAAGCTTTTCATATAGGAAACTAGTATTTCTATGGAAGACCAGAAGAAGGACCAGATAAACACGATATATTTTTTCTTCTTACATACCAGAAGGTATTCCTATAGAAGATTAGAAAGCTTTATTGTAGAAGGTCAGATGGGTTTCATATATAAACCCAGAAGTTCTTCATATAGAAGAAAAGAATGTCTTCCTATAGAAGACCAGATGAAGACAAGAATGTCTTCATTTTGAAGACCAGAAGGTTTACCTATAGTTGTATTTCTATAGAAGATCATAAGGTCATCATATTGGGAAATGGTTCTCATAGAAGCCCTGATGATATTTAAATAGAAGACCAGGTGATATTTTAAATTCAACTGATTTTCCTTGGAAAATTTTCATAAAAAAAAACAAACTGCTGGTCCTTGAAAAATATTTTAAGTAACTGTTGGTCTGCTGGGCTCTGAAAAATCTTCTAAAGTTCATTCTCTAAAATGTGATGGATTGAGAAAAATTATTCTTAACAATATCCAAGATGATTCTTGAACAATATTTCTAAAAATCCATGCCTATGGATGAGCTGGTCCTTCGAAAATTATGTTGAGGCATTTTGTCCTTTTGAATTTTTTTTAATTCAAATCTAATGGTCTGTGGGTCCGTTAATAAATATTTTTTTAAAAAATCCAGTTCAAATGGTCAGAAAATAAGAAATTAAAAAAATTTACGTATATTTGTTAATGAAAAACCAGTAAGGAAAGTAGTAAAGTCGGACGGGGCCGACTATATGATAACCTTCACCACTGTGGGTATATTCAACAGATGAATCCTAATAGACGTCGAATTTTTGAAGGACCATTAGCATGAAAATGGATCCATAAACATGTCATTCTGCAACCTATACTAATTTTTTCATTTCGTCAGATACAGGGTTGCTTCAAGCTAGGTTATATTAAATTCAGTACGTTGTGCCAAATTTTTTGTCAATCGGCCTACTTTGGGGTCTTTGGTGAACCATTTATCTATCGGACGAAAATATATATGGGAGCTATATCTAAATCTGGACCGATTTTCAGGAAACTTAACACACATCATTTTACTCTTAATTCAGTACGCTATGCCAAATTTCGTGCAAATCGAAAGATATGTGGAGACTTTGGTACACCATTTACATTAAATCGGACGGAAATATATATGGGAGCTATATCTAAATCTGGAGCGATTTTCAGGAAACTTAACACACATCATTCTACTCTTAATTCAGTACGCTATACCAAATTTCGTGCAAATCGAAAGATATATGGGGACTTTGGTACACCATTTACATTAAACCGGACGAACATATAAATTGGAGCTATATCTAAATCTGAACTGATTTTTCCCAATTTTATTTGATTTAAAAAAATCTACGCCTATTCGTTAGCTGATCTTTGAAAAATAGTCATAAAAAATTCAGGACTAATGGTCACCTGATTCTTAAAAAATATTCCCAAAAAAGTCCACTCCAATTTATCAGCTGGTCCTTGAAAAATGTTCCTAAAAATGTCACTCCTATTTACGCCTATTGGTCAGCTAGGCTGTAAAAATAAATTCTCATAAAAATTCACATTCATCGGTCTACTGGTCCTTGAAAAAATATTCTTAAAAAATCCAAGCTTATTGATCATTTGGTTCCTGGAGAATTCGTCTTAAAAAATTCACACACATTGAAAAACTGATACTTTAAAAAGTTTTCAAAAAGAATCCAAGCCCATTGATCAGCTGGTACTTAAAATATATAAAATATATATATATATATATATAACTCCATGCTGGTTTTTTAAACGTATGTTCTAACAATCTCCACGCTTATTGATATGCTGGTCCTTGATAAATATTATTCAATCTCCACTCCCATTGATCTGCTGATCTTTGAACCAATAATATTAATAAATGCAGACCTATGGTTCCGCTGGCCTTTAAACAATTCTTCAAAATGCCAAGCCTTGAAAAAAATCCACTTTTATTGATTAGATGGAATTTGAAAACATATTCTTTAAAAATCCAAGCCTATTGGCCAGTTGGTCTTTTAATAAATATAAAATTGGCTAAAATCCACGGCTATTGAAAAAATATTGTTAAAAATTTACGTCGTGAAAAAAATCTTTATCAAAATACACACCTATTAGTTTGCAGGTCCTTGAAAAAATATTCTAAAAATCCAAGTCTATTGTTCATCTGGTTCTTGAAGAAATCTATTCAAAAATCCACAACTATTAATCAGCTGGAACATGAAAAATCTTCGCTAATTGGTTCTTAAAATATTTAAAAAAAAACTTGGTCTGGTGGGTCATGAAAAATTATTCTTTAGAATGAAAGTCTATTAGTCTTAAAAACCCCCGGCAATTGGTCAGCTGGTCCTTGAAAAAGTTAGTCTTTAAAAATCCACACCTATTGGCCGAATGATGCTTGAAATAAATATACATAAAAAATCCACAACTATTGGCTTACTGATCCTTCTTTAAATTCGACGCATATTGGTCTACTGGTCACTAAAAAATTCACGCCTATATGTCAGCAGGTGTAATAATATTTCTAAAAACCTTAGATTGTGTTTCAAGAGTTTCAATAATTTTATAAATTGTTGCAATACTTCTCGTTTCGGATTTAATGGGTGAAAACTGAAAGTGATTTGAGTTGACACAATTCTTTCAATGAGGTAGTGGTCTATCTCTTCCGTTCTTCAATACAGCAGCACACACATGCATAATCTACATTACAATTCTTATCAATTCTAAACAAAACAGAACAACAACAACACATCATTCATTCATGTGTCAACTGTCATTAGGAGGCGATAATTGCAAGCAGTCATTGTGACACAGTGCTCTGTTTTTTGTCTTCTCTTTTATTATTCCAGAATCTATCAGCATTTAAATTTTAAACTTTTTTCTACGGTGTTTTATATTTATATTTCGATTCCAGGCTGTCTTGTTGTTCTGTCAATTGATAACACTGACAATTATGATGATTTATTCGGGAGGTTTTTATTCCGTGGATACTCTTAGTGCAGATTTTGTCTGGTTTTTTCGTTTCTCTTTTTAATTCCAACTGTGTCTCATTTGTAAAACATATCACGTTCGGTGCCTGGGTACTAGAATCCATGCTTTGGTGTTGGCGTTTTAGGTTTTTATTCCGCATGTTGTGTCTCTTCTCCCTCCCACTACACACACTATGTTTGCAAATTCTGCTGCGGATACATAAATTTAATCGACAAGTTTGTATTTCATTCGGTTTTCATGTTCCGTTTTGTATTTTTATTCTTTAGGTAGTTCCCTTTGCTCATACATTTGTCATGTCTTGAGTCTCACGCAATTTGCTTTGTGAGACACGCATAATAGCTTAGTGTCGTCAATAAATTATGACAGATGGGCGGACAGACAGTCATATGTTTATACAGGCAATTAAATCGATGAGCCCTTTGCAAGAAAGGAAATTACAATCTTTTATGTATATATTTTTCTCTATATTTGGGAGGGAAGGGTAATCGAATATTGACGTGGGCAGCCGGTCCTTGAAAAAATATTCTTAAGAAGTCTACGCTTATGGGTCACCTGCTCCTTGAAAACATATTCTCAAAATACCCATGCCTATTGGTCATCTGCTCCTTGATATGTATTCTTAAAATACACACGCCTATCGGTCAACTGGTCTCTGAAAATTATTCTTAAACCAGTGAGCGGAGCAGTATAGGCGTACGTGGCCGACCATATGATACCCTGCACAACTTCCACGAAAATCTATCTTTCCGTGGTTCTACGTTCTGAGCTTGGGCAATATTTCGCGATATTTGCACCCGACTAGAGGTCAACAAATATTACTAATATTCAGTGCAGCCCTTCAAATTACTTGTCCAGATTCCCTTCACCGTGGGTTGTGTTGTGATGTTCGGCCTTCAATTTGGAAAAAAAACACCAAAAATGTAGTTTTCGGTTCACTTCATCCCAATATTATTATCTGATCATCACCGAAAATTATAGGAGTTGTCCTTGGACATAACTGGAACATAACGGAACATTTCAAAGCGACCATAGCTATATTTCCGCCCTCTAGTGTGGTAATGGGTTACTAAATAATATCTGAATACGTAAGTACCTGTAAATATTTAAGTGTAACTCTCACATCCGAGTACATACGACAATATATTTGGTATCAATTTAAAGGTCAACCACTCCTCTTGGATATACTATCAATTTCTCAAGTCTATGTCCTTCAGTCTATACGCCATAGAATACAAAATTTGTAATTTTTCACACAAAAGTCATGGTCAATTTGACCCGCTAAATATTGACCGATCTTTATAAAAAAAATGCATGGTCACTCTTTGGCCCGATCGCCTACTCCATGTACGATATTCGGGCCATAATTTCGGCCTCTGGAGCGACTAGAAAAACCGACAAAAAGTAAGTATTTGGTCCTACATGCAAAATTTCGTGAAGATTGGTCCATAACTGTGGCCTGTATCGTGTTTACAAATTATAATGGATATACGGACGCACAGACACACATGTCTAATTCAACTCAGCTAGTCGAGATATGATTATCGATTAAAGGTGGGTCTAGGACCAATATTTCGCGCCGTTACAAACTTTTTGGGCTGCACAAAGCTATAATACCCTGACAACATAGTTGTGTAGGGTATAAAAATTCTCAGAATATCCATGCCAATTCATCAGCTGTTCCTTTAAAAATATAATTTCAATATTCTTTAAAATTTTAAAAATCTGCTTGCGCGTGAAATCGTCTATGCGCCTCAGTGAAAAAAATCTGGTTTTTGAAAAGACCACACTTATCGTCCTATTGGTACTTTAAATGATTTGTAAAGGATATGTGGCCCTTGGCAAAAAATTGCTGATCCTTCAAAAACTATTATTTAAAAATCTGCAGAGGTCTGCTGCTATTTAAACAAAATATTGCCGTAGTCCTTAAAAATATGTGTGGCTCAATGGGCCCATAAAAATATTCTTATGTTGACTTGGTTTTTAATTTATAGTCCTAGACAAAATGTGGGTCTGCGGATCCTTCATTATTCATGTAGCACTGCTGAGCCTTCGAAAACATGGTTGTGTCTTTGGTGACATTTTAAAATATATGTATGGCTCTGTTGGTCTTTAAAAAATATGGTCTTTAAAAAAATGGAGCTCTGCCGAACCTTTAAAAAATATTTTGGTTGTCTTCATAAATATAGTTGTGCCTTGGCAAAAATATTCTTTTGATACGCTGGTCCTTGACAATTTTTTTTGGTGGGCGTTTTTTAAATACACGTTTGTCACTCCGTTATTCCATAAAAAATATTATATAAAATTCATAGTTTTTGATAATTCCTATCATACAAAATATTTCCTATAAATTAAAGTTTGTCGTTCTTCTGGATGTAATTCTGCTGTCTTTGAAAAAACATTTTGAAAAATTCAGGTTTCTGGTTTTGTTTGTCTTTTAAAGAATCGTGTTTCTGCTGATGTTTAGACAAATATTGCTTCAAAGTCAAGATTCGAATTCAAGGACAATTGAAAAAGAAATCCAGTAAGGAAAGTAGTAAAGTCGGACTGAGCCGACTATATGATACCCTTCACCACTTTGGGTATATTCTACATATGTCGCATTTTTGTCATATATCTATATCTGAACCGATTTCAGGGAAACTTGCCAGAGACTAATTCATATTACTTCAGTACGTTGTGTTAATCGGCCTAGCTATGGATCTTTCACGAAGCTTAGCAACATCATTCTAGACTTAATACAGTACTTTGGTTCACCAATTACATAAAATCGGACGAGAATATATATGGGAGCTATATATAAATCTTAAGCGATTTTCACGAAACTTAGCACACATCATTTCGATTTTCACGAAACATAGCACACATAATTCTGGACTCAATTCAGTACGCTATGCCAAATTTCGTGCATATGGAAGAATATATATAAAATATATAACATTAAATCGGACGAATATATTTATGACAGCTATATCTAAATCTGATCCGATTTTCACGAAACATAGCACACGTCATTCTAGACTTAATTCAGTACGCTATGACAAATTTTGTGTAAATCTAATGATTTTCAGAGACTTTGGTGCACCAATTACCTAAAATCGGATGAAAATTTAAATGGGAGCTTTATCTAAACCTGAATCGATTTTCAAGAAACTTTGTACACATCATTCTAGACTTAATTCAGTATGCTATGCCAAATTTCGAGCAAATCGAAAAATATATAGGGACTTTGCTACACCATTTACTTTAAATCGGACGAATATATATATATGGGAGCTATATCTAAATCTTAAATGATATTCATGAAACTTAATACACATCATTCTAGACCTTATTCATTACGCTGTGCCAAATTTAGTGCAAAAACAAAAATATATATGGGAGCTATATCTTAGTCTGAACCGATATTCACGAAACTTAACACACATCATTCTAGACTTAGTTCAGTACGCTACGCCAAATTTCGTGCAAATCGAAAAATATATAGGGACTTTGATACACCATTTACCTTAAATCGGACGACAATATATATGAGAGCTATATCTAAATCTGAACCGATTTTTCCCAATTTCAATAGGGTTCGTTCTTGGGCCAAACAAATGAGCTGTGCCAAATGTCATACAATTCGGATCATAAATGCGACCTGTACTTTGTTTACAATTTAACATAGTCAGACGGACGGACATGCATAAATCGACTCAAAAAGTGATTCTATGCATATTCTCAAAAGGAACAATGGGTCTATCTCGATTATTTTTGCCTGTTGCAAACATATGCACAAAGACATAATACCCTGTATCACAGTGTGGTGAAGGGTATAAAAAACATATTCTTTAATCTTCATTCTTTCTTCTATGACTGTTGGTCATTTGAAAATAGAAAACTTTAAAATCCTGAGTTATAAGACTAACGGTCTTTGAAAAATCCGCTCCTATATTGCCTGCTTTTATTTGAAAATTATACATATTTAAAAACACAAACTCCTGTTGGTCCTCGATCTCTTACGGAAGATAATCTATTGATAGAGACCTGCAAATTAATTATATTCGTAACAGATCCGAAAAATGTTCTGCTTAATAAATATATAATTATTCATATTCAAATTATTTTTTTCCACATTTTTTTTCTCCTTTATTAACAATATTTTATTTATTCATTATTTATTTACACAAATTCCGTTTGTGTGTGTGTGTATTTGTGTTTCCTCCATTATATTGTATGCAATTTCCAATGAGTGATGAGTGTTCACTTTATTGCTGAAGTTGTTGTTGTTGTTATTATTGATTTATCAACAACAATAATAATAACGAAACCACAATACACAAAACAGTACACTGTCAATGAATAATACGCAAATCAATATACCTTTACGTATTTATATCCGTTTAGATCGGAATTTAATTTTATTTGAACAATCGAAATGACACACTGTCAGTCAGTCGGTTGTGTTTGTTCGCTCGCTCGCTCTGCCTGTCATTCGTTCGTTTGGTCTATGCTGTAGCTTGGTTTTGCGATATTAATTTCGTCGTTACTAATGCCAATTTATTTACATTAAAACTCCATTCCCAATAGGATTTTATATGCTAATTGAGTTATATTATCGCAAAAGAAAATAATAACCACTAAATACTACATGTGAATGCTTTTTGTGCATTTAGTGATATATTAGAGTGCTCCGATGAAATGTATAGAATATCAAAGACACGCAAAAATCAAAAAAGGTTTCCACGAAAAAAAAAAAATCAGGACAAATTAAGATTTAATGGAAAAATTATTTTTAACATGTAAAAAAGTAGTTAAATTCGGCCGAATCGAACTCACTTTCATAAAAATGTGCCCCACTATAAAGCGAAACTATAGGGCGCCACGCCAATATGTTTAACATAAATGTGTTTCACGCTACAAGAACATATAGGGAACTTACCAAAAAGTGCACCTATACACATTTCTAAAAACGGATTATGTAAACCATAATACAAATTTCAGAATTTTTTAATGGATAATTATACCCTCAGCCTTATGGCTAATGAAATATTGGTTCTAGACCCCATGTTTCCTTGGACCAAATCCGTTTCAGAAAATTAAAATTTTATCCAAACTTTGCCCATCTTATTATTTCTTCCAAACTTAGTGCAAATTCGAAGATGGGGAATATCGGTCCACTCCTTCTGGAACCTCCACACAGTGGCTAGGTCTAAATGCGGCTATAGTTCATTATCGAACCTTACGTTCTAATTTTTTAACTCGCTATCCTCCACAGGTGAAATGATTATAATAGAGTCTTAGTACCAAACTCAAAACGCGGAACAAATCAGATAACTATTTTAATATAAAAAGGGGATTATATGGGGACAACCCCTAAAAAGGGGTGAATATTAATAATTTTTGGTAGGGAGATTTGTTACCATATACGGCTACAAAATTTCAGTGAATTCGGTTGAAATACGCGCTCAAGAACCTCAAAATACCGAAAATTGGGGGTACACTTATATGGGGGTTATACGAAATTTTATTTTTCATAATTTTTTGTGGGGAAATTTGTTACCTATTAAGAACTCAGTATACTAAATTACAGCTGGGTGGAAAAATACGATCAAAACCCCCAAAATACTGAAAATTAGGAGGTACTTTTATATGGGGATTACCAGAAAAAGTGGACCTATATTAATAATTTTTTGTGGAGACATTTAGTACCCAATAAGAACCCAATGTAGCAATATCAGCGAATTCGGTTGAAGAACGCGTTCGAGAACCCCAAAATTTGGGGGTACCCTTATATGGGAGATATGCCTAAACGTGGACCGATAAAGCTCAACTATGAACTTGACCTGTCTGCAGACAAAAGAATCTATGCAAAATTTTGGCGATCTATCTCAATTCGTTCAGACGTGATTACAACAGACAGACGGACATGCCTATATCGTCATAGAATTTTACGCTGATCAAGAATATATATACTTTATAGGGTCGGAAATGATTATTTCGATGAGTTACAAACGGAAAAACAAAACTAATATACCCTCCATACTATGGTAGAGGGTATAAAAATATATTTCTATATAGGAGGCATGCCTAAACATTGAAATATTTTAATAATTTCCTATATATATGTATGTCAACCTCAAAATTCCTACACATCAAATTTACTGTTAGTTTGGTCGCACAAATATCAAAAATGGGATGGTACCTTTATATGGGATCCATACCAAATGTGGACCGGTATTCAAATTTGTTTAGGATTTGAAACTCCATGAGAACCCAAAATGTGAAATTACAGTCAATTTGTTGTTAAAAGTAATGGGGAGTATGGAGATTTTCTACCCAATGAGAATCCACAATTTCAAATTTGAGACAATTCGATTGAAAAAAGTGCCCTAAAAAGTATCCCAATATGCAAAAATTTTGTTCGGTTGGTTTGCTACCGAGTATGCATTAAATTACATCTTACCAAATTACATCCGATTGCGGTACAAAATTTGTCCAAACCCCAAAATACTGAATAATGTTCGGTATCGTTATAAGATTAACACTATAAAAATGCCAATTCGTTTAAAAACGTGCCCAAAATTATCCAAAATACCGAATAATGGAGGGGAACAGCTATATGGCGGCTATCTCAAAACAGCGATCAATATTGATAATTTTAGGTATGGAGATTTTCTACCCAATGGCAATCCACAATATTAAAATTGATTAAATTCGGTTGAAAAAGTCCCCAAATGTAAACAAAAAAATCAGCAGAACCACAAGAATATTTTTGAAGATTCCTCAGGAATAGTTTTTAGGGACCAGCAAAACATTTTCCATAGACCGGCTGACCTGTTGGTAGATTTTTAAAGAATATAGCAGCAGAGTTGTAAGCATTAATTATACCCTTCACCACAATGCTGTGGTACAGGGTATTATGTCTTTGTGCATATATTTGTAACAGGCAAAAGTAGTCGAGATAGACCCATTGTTACTTTTTAGAATATGCACAGAATCACTTTCTGAGTCGATTTATGCATGTCCATCTGTCCCTCCGTCCAACCGTCTGTCCATGTTAAATTGTTAACAAAGTGCAGGTTGTTTTGATTCGAATTGTATGAAATTTGGCACAGCTCATTTATTTGGCCCAAGGACGAACCCTATTGAAATCGGTTCAGATTTAGATATAGTGCACCAAAGTGGCTATATATCTTTCGATTTGCACGAAATTTGACACAGCGTACTGAATTGAGTTTAGAATGATGAGTGGTGAGTTTCGGGAAAATTGGTCCAGATTTAGATATAGCTCCCATATATAGTTTCGTCCGATGTTATGTAAATGGTGCACCAAAGTCCCTATTAATCTTTCGATTTGCACAAAATTTGGCGTAGCGTACCGAATTGATCCTAGAATGACGTCTGCCAAGTTTCGTGAAAATTGGTCCAGGTTTAGATATGGCTCCCTTATATATTATCGATTGATTTTAAGTAATTGACGCACCAAGGAACCAATATATGGCTGATAGGAACAAAACGTACTGAAATTAGTGTAATCTAACCTGTAACAAATGACAAGAAATCGGTTCATATTTGGATATAGCTTCCAAATATATTTTCGTCCGATTTTAAGTAAATGGTACATTAAACTCTTCATGTTTTTCAGATTGACATGAAATTTTGCACATCGTACAAAATTTAACATAGAATAGCGTAACAAACGAATGCAATGTTTATTGATTGATCTTAGTCGATTCACATTTAGATAAGTATTACATATTTTAGTTCATGCAATTTCATGTTAATGGTCCGGTTTAATATACCCATAGTGGTGAGGGGTATCATATAGTCGGCCCCGTCCGACTTTACTACTTTCCTTATTGGTTTTTAATAATATTTTACAATTTACCGGGAGTTCATGAGAATACTTTTCAAGCTCCAATAGAACGACAAATATAGTCTTTTCGAAGAACAGAGGCGCATAGATTTTTTTCAAGGGCAACGTATGCTTACGACACATTAAAAAGTTAAGCCTTCAGTTTGGTAGGGGTTTGTGGAAAATATATTTTAATAATGCCATTGGACCTGGAAAGGCAATTATTAAAAACCACACTTACATTTTTTAATCGACGTCCTTTGAAAAAAATATTATTTGAAAAGTCATGTTGCTCAAGAATTGGAGCTATATATCGCAATTGAATTTATTTAGAATATTTAATTTAGAAAATATTTCCGATTAGCCCACGATGATTTTAAAAACTTTGTAATTACCTATTTTATTTTTAGAGACTTTTTATCATTTTCGATTAAAAAAGTAATACATTGTGTCTGCAAATGTTTTTTTTTTGTTTCAGAAGTGTGTGATAATTTAAATGATTTCAGGTTTAAGTTTCTTTTTATACTGTTTTTTCTTTTTCGCCCTCATCTCTTTTTCACATACCTCTTCACATTTTATACAGATCATTGCCATTTAATATCCTGCAAAAAAAAAAAAAAAAATCCTACTGCACCTGGTTTTTATAATTTAGCTTCTGCAAATGACTCTACTCTTCAGCAGAAATGTTAATTTAATTACTATTTATTTTATACTATTTGCTTTTAACACTCCCATTTTTATGGTATAGTTTTTTTTTTATTTCTCACCTCCTCCATCGGAGGTTACAACCCTTTTGAAAGTCCATTCATGTGTGGTGCTATACACCACACTACCTATCCTATATGCATGCATAAATTGTAATTTAAAAAAAATACTTTTCTACATAAAACAGCTGTGCCCAAAATAGGTCCCATGGGCTGTCGGTGTGTGTCAAATTGCTCACACATACAATTATAAAAGAGAAAATTTTGAAAATAAAAATTATTTTCAAAATTGTCATTCATTCTTTTTTGTTTTTATACACTAACCGAAAAAATTGGGATATTTCTGGCAAACATTAGTTCGGAAAAGGTCGAAATATGTGAGCAATATCATGCCGAATGGGCAAAACAGAAACAAATATATCTTTATATGGGAAAATGTATCATCAAGAACCATATTTGCATTTAATATTAAATTTTTTTCTTTTTTAAAATTTGAAAATAATATTTTAACAAAATTTCTCCCAGTATATGACATAGAAACAGAAATTTTGAAAATTTTGTATTTGAAACATATACAATCACAAAACTTGAATGTATTAGTGTGGACAGCCCAGACATAAAATATGGAATTGAAATCTTGTCTACATTGAAAAAAAAATCACACACACTCACAATTTTTATATCTCTGTAATCAATGTTTTTGGTTTCATGTTGTTTTTGATTTGTTTTTTATCTATGGAATAAAGTAAATGGAAAATTAATTACACAAATGTGTACGTTTGTATATTGTAATTCCGTTGTATATGTGTATTTATCGTATTGTGTACTTACTTTTTATACAGATATTCGAAATAAATGAGAAATCATTGAACTATAAACCTTTAAGAGAAGAAGGGGTTTGGATACTGAAATTAATTAAAGTGCAAAATATTTGTATACTCGTCGAAAGTTGATTGAAGTATCTGCATAGAGGCTAGATATCCTTGCCACTATCGTTTTAAGAACAAACGTAAAATTGTAATTGTAACTACGACCTCCTTAACCAAAGCTTGATATCTTTGTCACTAGAACATATGGGAGCGCAATGAATTGCACAAATATATTTATAGCAATACTTTTATTGTATATTTTGATATGCTGAATAGAAAAAATTTTAGATTTTAGGATTGTCACACTTGCCGTCAATTGATGCTTCGAAATATCCTTGTCACAGTACCATATGACATAATTATACATTATAAACGTTTTCGTCGAATATGACTACAACTGAGACCAATCAAAAATAAGAATATTCCCAGGCAATTAAAAAGAGTAAAATAGTAATCTACAAATATAACTGTTGCAGGAAAGCCTAATCTCTTTGACACCAGATCAAATTACTTACCTGGATACATACATATACATATCTTTATAA